>NC_051388.1:6585110-6592610 GCF_015228065.2 Penaeus monodon
GGCGGGATAAACACTATATTTGTGTCTGTCATTTCGCACACACAACTAAGTGCGTGTGCGTGCAAGTGTGTAGCGGTAAGTTCAGATTTCACAGGGAAAATACACCAGGTCAGTCATTGATCACCAGGTCAGTAATAAAAACACAGAGTTACAAGCATCATCACTTTTATATACTCCATTCAAAACATTGCAATATACAACAATAAATGATCATTAATGGAATGTATTTACAGTATAAAAATCTCTAGTGACCAGCTGGGAACCTCAATAAGTACCAGAAACACTAGCCTCTTTGCCGCCATGACAATGTGGTGACGTCACGTTTGCGGCCATGACGTCATCCCCGGAGGTAGGTACCCGGATGTGGTCGCTTAAACATTACAACTTCTCAGTGAGGCATCGATTCCTGATTTTTACATATTTTTTTCTATTTTCTAGACCTTCTTGTTTTGTCTGATAGAGATTTTCGTGTTCGTTTTTTTAAACATTGTTAGAAACACCAAATTGAGAATCAAATTGATCTGTTTCGAATTCATGACACTTCTGGAAACCCTCTGAGGATGACGTTCACAAATTTCTTTCATCAATTAGCATTTAAGGCGAATTTAGGTGAGAAGTGAAAAGAAAAGGAAAGAAATAAATACCCTTGAATTAACACATTCTATAACCTCTGGACAATACATGATTCGTAATTGCTTTTTGGTAATATAGGTGATTAACACGGTATATTTACATCCAAATGGTAAAACATATTATTCGAACCATGTTTCATTCGGAACACGTCTCATGAAACTTCATGGAACAACTTATACATTGGGTCTTTATTTTCTAATCAAGTGAATCAACCTTTGCGTAATTTAACCCTTTGTTTGTTTATTTGTGTGTTTTGGGTTAACATAAATTTCTTAATTATTTATTCATTTTTTTTCCCACGAACGAAGGAGACCAGGGAAAGGTTTCGCTGGATGCGTTCGAAATCAAACGAACCTGTATTCGAAAAGATCATTTGAGTATTTCGAGGAAGCAGCGCTTAAAAGAAATAAATAAACAAATAAATAAAATGATTAATAAAAAAAAAATAGAAATAAAAACATATGATGTCAGATCTTCGTGTGTAGTCAAATGGGCGGAAATGGGGCAGTATAATGGTTTATAAGTAAATAGGTTTTTATAATTACACACTGACTGTGGTTTTAAACATTCTTCGTTTGCACGGTTTATTATTATCATTAAAGATATGCTGCAGGTGCTTTAGTTGTGATATGATGAAAGAAAAACTACAGAGTACAAAGGACTCTTGTACAAAGTGTTGGAATAAATTGACACTCACGCTGATAAACACCTTGTCTGTAACATGTAGAAAAGGTATGGAAAGAAAATTAATATCGTCACAGAGCTAAATAAGTATATAACCTTTTTCGATCATATCTTCCGTCAGATAGACTCGAAACCGGGCAGATACACTTTTTGTACTGTGAAGATATTCATTCTCGTTCATATCCCCTTTTTTTCTACATCTGTCGCAATAAAAAGTGATAATTTGTAACTTGTGTTTGTGGAACACGAAAACCACATACAAAGTGTCGTTGTAAGTAGATTTCATCTGTTAACACTGTTAATCAAGTTTGTTATCTTTTATAGTGAATTATATCTCCTACATCATGATATTCGATTGAACGTTGCTTAAAAAAATCATAAAGTCTCTCTACTGCTCAGACTCAGTAAGTATCTATCATATTGTATCTCACACCAACCTCTATTAATCTCAGTCACACTTTGGTATAAAATAATTCAATATAATATGCAGATAAGCAATATCAACCGAATTTCTCTGTTTCCACGATTAAGGTGACTAGTTATCTTTTTCCCTTCTTTTATCAGCAAGAAATGAAAATAAATCTAATTCAACTTACTATCGTGATGTGATATAAACGAAGAGGGTGTGACGGGGGGGGGGGGGGTTACAACGTTTGCCCATTATGATCGTGAAGTTATATAAAATCATCATTCATTAAATTCATTTTTTCCTCTCTTCAGACTGCCATAGATAACGACAGTAACAGTAATAGTAGTAGTAGTAGTAGTAGTTGTAGTAGTTGTAGTAGTTGTTGTAGTAGTAGTAGTAGTAGTAACAGTAGCAGCAACAGCAGGAGCAACAGCAGTAGTAATAGTTTATAATAATAATAATAATAATAATAATAATAATAATAATAATAATAATAATAATAATAATAATAATAATAATAATAATAATACCAATAACAATAATCATCATCATCATCATCTTTACAATAAATACTTTAGTCATCATAACACATGATAATAAAATATTGACAAACAATTAATGAAATCATTTAACATTTAAGCATTGTTCTATCTGCTTGATTTGTCCACTTCAATATTTTCTTTTCTATAAACCTTTCTTCTGTAAATACATCCAGAGTTTTTTCTTCATCCTCTTCATCGCCAGCGTCACAAGCACCTCTCACCCAACGCAAAGGTTTTCACAAAATACAAAATATCAGGAAATTCATGAATTCTCAATGATATCTTACTCAATCCTCTCACTTATAGCCTGTACGAAACCAGACATACATTGTCATATTTGTCTGCATATCGATAATCAATAGAGACTTTAACAAATATTGTTTAACATACACAACATAACGTAATATTTACACACAACCTAAGCAGCATATGGGAGAGCATCATATTTCTTACAGAAGTGCAGTCCTCTTCAACGTACAGAGATGTGAATTCAATTATATATTGCACACCATGGAGTGAAATGCTTCTTTTGTAAGTGAAATATGGCAAATGAACACCGTAGACTTTACATGCGTGTGTGTAACTAAAATACTATTTGTTTTCACACCAGCCTGTTTCTCCAGCACGTAACTGCAATGATACGATAACTCATACCCCAAAAAAACAGAAAAGTTGTTGAACTTTTCCTATTTCATAACTGTTTTTTCTCTCTCTCTCTTCAAATAAATAACACCCTTTTCGCCTTGAAAAGAGATATACTTCAAAAGATCTATAAGTACATATAAATATATTTATATACACAAACCGCATGGTTAGATTATCTCTCTTGTTATCTCCTCTGTGAATTTCATATGTGGGGGGGTGGGGGAAGGGGATGACAAACGCACCCGAGATAAGGGAGTGGGGGGAGGGGGGCAAAAAATAATAATAATAATGACACACAAAAATGACTTCCTATCTTCCAGAGTTAGATAGATCTAACCACTTAGCAACCTTCTCGAGCGGAACTATTCCTATCATTAACATCGACGCCGTATAATTAATTGTACAATTAAAGTCTGGAATGTGAGTTACAAATCCTTAAGTACAAATTGAGTTGGAATAAAGCTATAAATAATGTACATCTTTATTTTTTATTAATCATATCTTCCTTTCAAATAAAATTCAACGAAATCTGCCTACACAAATCACAGATAAGCTCTACTTAAAGTTAAGCGTAATATAAATACATCTTAAAAACTCTGTAGACATAAATTCAACAAAAATATCGTAACTGGTTTGAGATTTCTACAAATACATAATCATGTAAATAAAATTAGTTTACTGATGTAGACAAAAAAAACATTTTTGGCATAAAATAAAATCACTTGCGTAAATTGTGTGTGATCAATAATGATTTTAATGAAATTTACCCCTAACCCTCCTGTATAAATGTTAATTAAATGTTAGAGGTACCCTTACATGTGCATCAAATCCGAAGTGAAACGAAAAGGAACAAGAAAACACTGATGATAAACAAAATAACAAGAGTAATTGTAAATAACTGACTAGATTAATTGCTGGATTACGCCCTAATCCCCTATCAATATGCACCTCTGTTTTGTTTCAACTTCAAAAAAAAACATTCAGTAAAGACCTTCATAATTTGCTATGCCACAACTTAGTACCTAGGACCAGAGCAGTTTCCCAAAGCTATCAAATATATCTCTCCTCTCTTTTTTTTTTTTATTCAAAGTCTTTATGATTCGTAAATTACATCACTTCAGAATCTATAGCAGTCTTACCTGACCTGAATATGCTAACCCATTTTCTTTCTTAGATTCTATAACCTAACTATCCTAAGGCTTTCCTATTTTTACCAAAAGGTCAGAATTCTAATAAAAAAAAATGTCTCATGATATCTATTAAAACCTGGATAGTGAGAATCGAGGCAATTTCCTTTTTTTCTTAATAAGCTTATTAATGGCCAGTTTAGGTCTTCTCACCTACAAAATAAAAAAGAAAGTCACAGTGAGAGAGTCCCTTATATCTCCCTTGTCTTGTGCGCAAAGCCAAACACCTGTTCACTCTCTCCCCTGCGCTCTCTCTCTCATCGTTCTCCCTTTTTCTATTTCTCTATCCACTTCCTCTTCCTCTTTCTTCCTCCTTTCCCTTTTCTTCCTATTATCTTTTCTATCTGTCTTTCTGTTTCCTTTTCTCCCGCTGCCACCCTGGTCCACCTATTTTACATTTCCATTAAAGATTCTCCCGGATCAACCATTAGTCAACAGCCCCCTTTTTTAATTAGTTCATAGTATTTCCTTACAATGTTTGACACAAGAGAAAAATCTTTCAGAAGAGTTCATTAAACTTATTACAAAATTCGTATTGATTTCAACAAAGGAATTCTAGGAGGCACACTACAGTGTTGAACTCACTCGTGGGAAACTGAACAATAATGACACTTGAACAAATCGCAAAGAAGACGTTCTGTTTTAATTCTCTCTCTCTATCAAACGTTTGTCAAAATCATGGGGTCGATTGTCTGAAGCAAATTCTAAAAAAGTGTCGCCTTATGTGCTAAGGAAATTTTCAGCTCATTCGTACAATGTACATACTTATATATATATATATATATATATATATATATATATATATATATATATATATATATATATATATATATATATATATATAATATATATATATAGCTGTGTCTATATATGTATATATAGATATATATACATACACACACACACACCACACACACACATATATATATATATATATATTATATATATATATATATATATATATATATATATATATAACTCCAGTCCACGCACTTTCTCATTCCACTGTCAAAGCTGCTCTACGAAGTTCACTTATACTAATAACTTTTACTTGATCTTATACAAGAACATGGGCGAACCTAAGAGTTCTTTAAAACCCAGAAGAACACAATGCTATGTGCCCTAAAAAAGAATCAAAATCGGTTCTAACATCTGTGAACACTATGTTTCTCTTTGTCACAATAAATCCGTCACGAAAGAAGAATTCAAAGATAAAAGAAAGAATAAATGGCACATAATGTTTCTCTTTTTTTGGCTTAGGTAAGACAATGTGGTCATTATTCTGTACATTCTACTGCATTCTTATGTACAAAATAATCTTTCTACCGCCTAAACACGATGTACAAAATAGCTGTACACAGAGCAGGATGGACTGTTGTTACAAATGTCATTAAGAAAAAGAGTAAAATTATAACATACAGACAGGCTAAAAAAAAGCAGACTGATCTCTCGTCTGTTGTCAGTTATTTCTGTATAAAAAGAATTTCATACGCCATTCACTAAAGAGCGTTAAAAAAGTTAATTAACTAAAATTGTGGTCTTAAATGTTTTTTTTTGTATTGGTTGTATAAAGGTTAAATTGATGAAAAATTCGTAAACCCATACCTACTCTACTGTAACGATCTCATGCAGCATGACTTAAGGTATTAATATGAATATCACAACCAAATGAAGAGAATAAAGATTTTTTTTTTCTCTCTCTCTCTCTCTTTCTCTCTCTCTCTCTCTCTCACTCTCTCTCTCTCTCTCTCTCTCTCTCTCTCTCTCTCTCTCTCTCTCTCTCTCTCTCTCTCTCTCTCTCTCTCCCTTCTCTCTCTCTCTCTCTCGCTCTCTCCTCACTCTCTCTCTCTCTCCTCTCTCTCTCTCTCTTTTCTCTCTCTCTCTCCACTCCCTCTCTCTCTCTCTCTCTCTCCTCTCCTCTCTCTCGTCTCTCTCTCTCTCACTCTCCTCTCTCCTCTCTCTCTCCTCTCTCTCTTCTCTCTCTCTCTACCCCCTCTCTCTCTCTCTCCTCCCTCCTCTCTCTCTCTCTACCCCCTCCTCTCTCTCTACCCTCCTCCTCTCTCTGTCTCTCTCTCTCTCTCTCTGTCTCTCTCTCTCTCTCTGTCTCTCCTCTCTCTCTCTGTCTCTCTCTCTCTCTTCTCTCTCTCTCTCTCTCTCTCTCTCTCTCTCTCTCTCTCCTCTCTCTCTCTCTCTCACGCACACAAACAGTCAGTCACCAATAAGGAACTAAAAACAGACTTAAATTTGGAATACAAAAATATTAAGTAAATGCATATAACAAATTCCAAAACACAGGATAAAAATCCATATGTTAAGGAAATAATGGAATGTTATAACGAAGAACAAATAATGTGTGAAGAACATAACAATAAAAAAAAACGAGTCTCTAAGTGGAAATGTAATTAAGTTGATATTTAAATTGATCAGATTAACAAATAATAATAATAACAAATAAACAAAATAAAATCAAATATTTTTTTTTTGTTTATTTGTTCACTGTTTTGTATATATATTTTTTTATTGAAATAATTCAAAGAAAATATAAAGACAAAGAAAAGAAATCAATGAATAATATGAAACACTTAAAACGAAAATGGATAAAAATCCTGACTGATCAACACGAGAACAACCATCACAACAAATAAATAAATAAATAGACAAACAAACAATATACCGCCACAAAAAAAAATCGAAAAAAAAAGTTAACCACATCACCTAAAAATACCTAAAAAAAAAAAAAAAAAAAGGTACCACACCACCTAAAAATGCCTAAAAAAAATCGAGAAAAAAAACACGTAACCACATTACCTAAAAATTACCTCACAAAAATAAATTATAATAAATAAATAAATAAATACATAAATAACTTTGCAAAATGTTTTTCAATGGACTAACCAGACTGTCACAACTGGCTCGTTACAAAGCAAATCAACGACCAACGAAGCTTTCCTCTATTAAGAATTCGTATATATAGATATTTCAGGCACGGAATGAACGGAGTAGCAGCTAGCAGGGAGGGAGGGAAAGGAGGGAAGGGAAGGAGGGAGGGAGAGGAGGGAGGAAAGGAAGAGAGGGATAAGAAACAGGAGAAGGCGGGAATAAAAAGGAGGGAAGGAAGAAATCGAAGGAAGGAGGGTAAGGAAGGAAGAGAAGAAGTGAAGGGAATGGAGGGAAAAAGTGAAGAAAAAGAGAAGGGAAGAAGCAAGGGAGAGAGGCAGGCAGGAAGGAGAAGGATATAAGAGAGGGCAAGGAGGGAAAGGGATAGAAGGAGAATGGGAGGAGGAAGAAATGAGGTGAAGAGGGAGAGAAGGAAGGGAGGATAAGAGAAGGAGGAGAGAGAAAGAAGAAAAGAGCAGAGAGAGAAGAGGAGAGGAGGAGAGAGAGAGAGAGAGAGAAGATG
>NC_051388.1:6597610-6600110 GCF_015228065.2 Penaeus monodon
CCCCTTTCCCTCCGCCCCCTCCACCCTATAGCCACCCCATAGCCACCCCATAGCGACCCCATAGCCACCCCATAGCCACCCCCTTTCCCTCCGCCCCCTCCACCCCCATCCGACCTACCTGCTTGCCCTTGAATTCGATCTGGAAATTCTTGGCCGACTCCTGCGTGACTCTCCCGCCGAAGTCCAGTTGGTACACCTGCGAGTTCTCGTTCCAGAGCGGCGCCTTGTTGTGCATCACGAACTGGCGGTGTCGGGGCGTCGGCGAGCCCGAGCTGTCGCCGCTTCCGCTGCCGCCGCCGCCGCCGCCGCCGCCCAGGCTGCCGTCGCTCCGGCCGCGCGACCGTCGGAGCTGCGGAGGCGGGTTAGGGGTAAGTATGATGATAATGATTGTGATGATGATAGGGATGGTAACAGCAGCAGCAACAACAACAACAACAACAATAATAATAAGTAATTTAGAGCGCGGCAACAAGCTCATGTTACTTTACCCAAACTGCAATTATCAGTTTCGTGTACTTCAAATTATCTTCTGTGTGCAATGGCTAGCATTACCCTTCTCGTATCAGCAAGATTGACAGGTGTGTCCGCTACTACTGCACCACAAGCAACGGATACACATAAGCGGATTAAAAGCATAAAAAAACACCAAATTTATTTTTCAAAACAAGTGTGATTACGTCCTTCCTCCTCATCCCCCCCCCTGATCCAACTCCCCCACTACCCCACCTCCTACCCCCTTCCTATTCCTCATTCTTTCGTTTCCTCATTCACTGTAGCGAAATACGGCCCTGAAATTAGAAGGTGGGAAGAAAATCTCCCTCCTATTCTTTTTTTTTCTCCTTCCCCTCTATAGCCCTCCTCCTCTACCTTCATCACGTCCTTCTTCATCTCTTCCCT
The DNA here is from genome assembly GCF_015228065.2 of Penaeus monodon. Taxonomy (NCBI): domain Eukaryota; kingdom Metazoa; phylum Arthropoda; class Malacostraca; order Decapoda; family Penaeidae; genus Penaeus; species Penaeus monodon. Next base: position 6,598,508 of record NC_051388.1, read on the forward strand.
TCTATCTCTCCTTCCTGCACTCTCGCCTTCTCCTCATCTACCCACTCATTCTTCTCTTTCACCTATTCCATCTTCTTCCCTTTCTCCATCTCCTCCTCCTTCTTTTCCTCCACCTCCACTTTATTCCTCAGCTGCGTCTTCTGAAACGTCTCGAGGTTCCTATAGTTGAACAAGGAAAAAGGGACCTCCACCTTCTCTCCCTTTTTCCTTCCTCCTCCACCACCTCCCCTCCCCCCCCCTCCTCCACCACCTCCTCCCCCCTCCACCTCCTCCACCCCCTCCACCTCCCCTCCACCTCCTCCACCCCTCCTCCCCCCTCCACCTCCTCCACCACCTCCTCCACCACCTCCTCCACCCCCACTACCTTATTCCTCAGCTGCGTCTTCTGAAACGTCTCGAGGTCCCTGTAGTTGGACGAGGAACAGAGGACCTCTGCGTCGCTCGAGCAGTGAACGACCTCATCATCACTGCTCTCCACTGTGCCACGTCGCTGTCTCCGCCGGGAGAGCAGCGGCGAATTCAACAAGTGTTTCCTTTGAAAGGGAAGGTTTGGTCAGAAGCATGTAATGATCATAAATATTTTCATAATATGATATGGTAATATTTAAATACTATAATATACATGATACGATATGATCACGATGATATATCATAATAATATAATATTGTGATAATATATGATCATGATAATGTTGATTGGAATATAATGATTATAATTATGATTTGTATTGGAATGCTTAAAATGGTGATATATAAAATTTAACACGATTTAGATTAAGTAATATTTGCTTGTGATGGTAATAACATTTAGAATTAATATAAACTGATGATTGTTTAATTAGCTAGAATAATCAAAAGCAAAAAAAATCAGTGATATAGAAAGTAAAATAACACAGATAATCCATGGCTAATTAACATAATGCATAAATTCTTAATTATCTGCTGGACTGGCTAACTCAATCAGCTGACTTGATAGGTGAATGAGAGATAAACTGACTAACTACAAACCAAAGACCAGTCAGTAATTGACTTACTGAATGAGTGACTCATAGACTGACTTCAAAAATGGATGAATGAGTAAATCCTAAAGTGATCTATTAAAAGAATTATCATCTTATTAACTGCCCAACCAACTAACAAACCGACTGCTTGGGAGAACAACAAACTGACTCACTCACTGACTATTTGACTGAGCGAGTGACTTCCGGGGCCCTTAAAGCAAGCTGTGACTTACTAGCGCCTGCCTGCGTGGCATGACCTGACTTGCCTGACTGACCTGATGGGCGACGAGGACTGGTGGCGCCGCGCCTTCCGCGTCTTGACGGGCGTGGAGGGAATGCTCTTGCTGGCGTGGGCGGAGGAGATCGGCGGCGAGTGCGAGGGCGTGGGCGAGTGCGAGGGCGTATGGGCGGCCGGGTTGAGGCGTCGGGCGGCCTCGGGGGTGGGCTGGTGCCTGGGGGTGGGCGGGGGCTGGGGGGTTCCCTGGCACTCCCTCTGCAGCGCCGCCAGCCGCTCGACCAGCGCGCTCTCCTGGGAAACGCTTCCTATAGTCAATGGTGTCTGGCGGGGGGGGGGGGGGGGGGCTGAGGTGAGGGAGCTCTAT
>NC_051388.1:6605110-6612610 GCF_015228065.2 Penaeus monodon
AGGGAGGAGGGAGGGAGAGGGAAGAAGAGAGAGACGGAGAGAGAGAGAGAAAGAAAGAGACAGAGAGAGAGAGAGAGAAAGCGAGGAGAGAGAGAGAGAGAGAGAGAGATAGAGAGAGAGAGAGAGTCACCGAAAAAAAGGGAAAAGATACAGAAGAAAGAAAGAAAAAAATACAAAGAAACTAGAAAAACGGAACCAAACAACGACCTTAAATAACCCATCCCCCCCTCCGCCCATCCCCCCCTCCGCCCATCCCCCCTCCCCCTCCCCCCCCCCATCCCCCACCTTCTTGACGGAGTCCTTGAGGGAGCCGGAGCGCCGGAAGGCCAGGTAAGCGTCGATGTTCCTCAGCTGGTGCAGTTGCGGCGGCAGCTGGTGGTGGGCGTGAGTGTGGGCGGCGGTGAAGGCGGGCTCCAGGTTGTGCAGGTGGCCCACGCTCTTGCTGCGGGCGCGACAGTAGAGCGGGCGCGGGCGTGGGTTGCGGGCGGGCGAGGGCGTGAAGGAACGGCCGTCGGACTCGCCGCTCTCCTCGTCGATGTAGCGGATGACGTCATTCTTGAGGCCGCCGCTCTCGCTCTGGGGGAGGGGGGAGGGGGTCAGACCGTGGGGGTGAGGGGGAAGGGGGAGATTATAGGGGGAGGGAGAGTGAAAGGGGTAGATTATGGGGGGAGGGAGAAGGGGAAGGGGTGAGAGAATGGGGAGGGGAGGAAGGGGGAGATTATGGTGGGATGGGGGAAGGGGAGGGGAAGATTATGGGGAGAGGGGAAGGGAGAGGGGAAATAATGGGGAAGAGGGAGTAAAGAAGAGATTATGTGGAATGCGAGGAGGAGGGGGGAAGATCATGGGGAGAGAGAAAGAGGGGAGATTTTGGAGAGAAAAGGTAGCGTAGGGAGGCAGGAGGTAGGGTGAAAGCAGGGGGTAAGGAAAGGGGGAATAAACAAGGGAGGAAGAAAAGAGAAATGGAAATTAGAAAGGAGAGAGAAAAGAAGACGAGGAGAGAGGAAGGATTGAGATCAAAGAAAGAGGAAACGGTTGGCGAAGGGAGAGGAAGGAGAGGAAAGCGATAATGGAGAGAAAATGAGAGAATGATGAGAAGCAGAGAGAAAGAGGAAGGAAGAATAGTGAGTGAGTGTTATTCATGGATGACAACAGGACAGGAAGGAATGAGTGAGTGGGTGAACGGATGAATGAACAGGAGAACGATGAATAAATAAGGAGATAGGAAGAGTGATGATAAGGAAAATAAAGGGGGAAAATCATGAAAAGAGACGTAGAATACATAATTTGATAAATAAGCAGTAAATATATATCCAGAAATATACATAGACATGAATATATATCAAAGAGTATCTGAGAAGTTAATGTGAAATACACTGATACAAAAATATGAAATTAATGTTCTTAACATAATTCAAAAATCAATTGCAAGAGCTGTTTTTCATCATCAGTGCAATATTGAAAAATGAACAGATGATTTTGATCCACTAATTGCTTTAAACTGAAAATTCTGTCGCTCTGATTTTGTTATCAAACTAAGTCTCTCAAATCATGAAAGTCACTGCATTTTTCTATCATAAAAGCTATCGATGAAATTGTGCAAATATATGCAAATCCTTATATATTTTCCCTATTTGTAAATTTTAAAAAAAAACAGATACATTAGAAAAGCAAGAATTTATATAGTCAACACACACACACACACACACACACACACACACACACACACACACACACACACACACACACCACACACACACAAACATACATACACCTTAATATTAATTACGGAGACCTATGAAGCATACAATTACAAATGCAAAGCAGGAAAAGCGAGTAATTGGCAACTGCAAGCTGTGTCTGTGAGTTGCATGTTAGCATAATTGTTGTATTATTTTGAAAGGAACAAATTTTGTGATAATTTGAAGTTTCGTAAAAAAAAAAAAAATTCTTGTCACTTTCCAGGTTGCTTTTGTTTCTTCTTTTCTCTCTTACCCTCTCACATTCTCTTTCTTTATCCCTATCTACCTTTCTGCCTTCAATTACTTCCCTCTTCTTTTTCCATTTCTTTTTCCCCCCATCCTACCTCTTTCTCTCTCGCGTTTCCCCTTTTCCCAGAAAAGTTCTCTTTTATTTCTACTGTTCAAAACTTTGGCATAATTAACGCATGGATTAAAAACATTGAGTTAATTACTGTTTTCCCGATTTTTAGATCATTACTATTATCGTCAACACAATTAGTGCTATTATTCTTTTTGTCTTTATAATCATTGGCATAATTAGTATTGACATTATCATTAACTTTTAGTATCACAATTATTTTATTATCATTATGTTTATTTGTTAAAATTTAATACAATTACATTGCTGTTATTCGAACCTCACTCTGACTATCATTGTTAAGTCTAATATTTGTACACATGATCGATACAATTATTGCCGTGATCATTATCACAATCATTATCCTTGACCGCTTAGCCATCACCCCCAATTATCATTCCCATCACCCCCTCTCTCCTTAATTACCCCCACCCTCATTAGTGCCAGAGCCACGGAGAAGAAAAGTGAATAACCTCGTTACCCCTTGACGTCATTTACCTGTGTGTGTGTAGGGCTGCGGTATGTGCTGTTTCCGCTGCTGCTGTTGCTGCTGCTTGTGCTGCTGCTGGAGTAGTAGGTGTTGCTGTTGTTGTTCTGATTGTTGTTGTTGTTGTTATTGTTGTTGTTGTTATTGTTGTTGTTATTGTTGTTATTGTTGTTGTTGTTGTTGTTGCAGTTGGTGGTGGTGACGTTGGTGGTGGTGTGGTTAAGGTGGTTGTTGGTCGTGTTGTGGGCGGAGGTGGTGGAGGCGGCGTTGCCGGCGGGGGTGGGTGGCAGGGAGGGGGCGGGGGCGCTGCTGGCGAAGTGGTGGAGGAGGAGCGCGTTGTCAGAGCTCACCAGGCGCAGCTCCTCGTGCCTGGGCGGGGCGCTGGACGAGGCGCACGAGGACGACGACGACGACGACGAGGAGGTGGTCCTGCTGGCCCCGCAGGCGGCCACGACGGCGGAGGAGGTCTTGATGCCCGCCCGCGCGCCGCCCACGAGCCCCACCTCGCCGCCGCCGATCTCGAGGAGGGCGGCGCTGGCGGCGGTCGAGTGGCGCGTCACGATGGGCGCCACGATGTTCTTGGGCGACTGCAGCGTCCCGGCGTCGCAGCAGAAGTGGCTGACGGAGTGCTTGGGGCTGGACGGCGCCGAGCTGCGCACCAGGGAGAACACGTGCGCCTCGGGTTGGCTGTGGTGGTTGGTGGCGGGCGCGGCGCTGGCGGTCGTGGGCGCCAGGGCGTGGTGGGCGTGCGCCTCCCCGCGCAGCTCCGCCCGCAGGCCGTCGCGCAGCTGCAGCATCTCGGGCGTGGCCAGGTCGACGTACGGGTGCTCCTCCAGCTCGCGCAGGAGCGCCGCGCCGCCGCTGCCGTCCAGCACCGCGCCCTCCAGCCCGCCCCCGTCGCCCTCGCCCTCCAGCTTGCCCTCGACGCCCGCGAGCTCCGTCGGGGGCGGGATGGGCGCCGGCGCGGGCGCGTCCCAGAGGTTGGTGTGGAGGCCCTGGCGCGAGTAGGAGGAGGGCGTCCGGCGCGGCGTCATGGGCGCGATGGGCGGCACGTCCGAGGGCAGGTCGGGCGCCCTCCGGGAGGCGAGGCGCTCCCCTGCGGAAGGAGGCGCGTCAGGGAAGCCAAGGACACAACGATTATTCCGATTGCTTCTTCACCTGTTATTGATTGCAATCCCCTTTTTCATTGCCCTGAGGCCCAGATATCAAATCATATTTCAAACGGGAGGATATTTGACTTTCAATAATTATTTATACAGAGGGAGGTAATCAATGTAATGAATAAACAGCTCGACCTGTTCTTGAAATGACAATTGTAAGATTATTATAAGCAAAATGCAAAAGGTCAAAAACAATTTTAAATTCTATTCATAAATTATAATCTTAATAAATATATACGAGGAAATAAATAGCACATAAAATAAACAAAAAAAAAGAATAGAAAAAAAAAATGGAAAATTTTTTTTTTTTTTAGGAAATATGTAAAAACATGAGAAAAATATATATATGAACAATAAATATATATTTGTTTGTTTTCTTCTTTCTTTTCTTTTCTTTTCTTTTTCTTTTTTTTAATATGTAAAAAATATTTAGTAGAAAAACAAAATGTAGAAGATGATGACTATGACGATGGCGATGATGATGCTATGATGTGATGATAAGGATGAAAATAGTGATTATAGTGATAATGGCGTTGAAAACCATAATATGATGGCGTGGTAGTAACGACAATAATAAGAAATAAAAATAAAAAAGAAAATATCAATGATAACGATAAATATGAAAGAAAAAGAGAGAAAAAAAGAACCACATCAGCCCCCCCCCCCCTTTACCCCTCACCCCCCCCCCAAAAAAAAAGTAACTGCTATGAAAAAAATCAATTTTTACCTCCCAAAAAAGGAAAAAAAATCAACCTTATAAAAACAAAGAAAAAAAAGAAAAAACGATTACACCCTCCCCCCCCCTTGCAGAATAATAATAATAATAATAATAATAACAATAACAATAATAATAATAATAATAATAATGATAATAATAATAATAATAATAATAAATAATAATAATAATAATGATAAAAATGAAAATAAATATAATAAATAATAATAAAAATAATAATAATAATAATAAATAATAAAATATAATAAAAAAAAATAATAAATAATAATAATAATAATAATAATAATAATAATAAATAAAACAATAATAATAAAAACAACCTCCTAAGAAAAAAAAAAAAATATACATCCCTTAAAAAAAAAAAAAAAAAAAAAAAAAAAAAAAAAAAACCGTCAACCTCCCAACCGAACCCCCACCTCCAAAAATAGATAAATACGGAGTCAACACCTCCTGAGATGAATAAATAAATACTCTTAAAAGAAAATCATATAAAATTGACCAGCAGCCCATACGAGATCCTCATCACTCGAAAAGCATTGGGTTGGTGCCAGGTGGGGGAATGCCTCCGGAGTTCTGTGAAAACAAGGTCATGAGAGGGTGAAGTGATGGAGGAAGGTCTGAAGGATGAATAGGGGAGAGAGGGCAAACGGGTGAATGGTGCAGATGTGGAGGTGGATGGACAGGCGGGGTGGTTGGAGAAGGAGGGAGCAAAGGCTGAGAGGGTGGAGATGAGGGAGGAAAGGGTGAGAGGGTGGAGATGAGGGAGGAGATGAGGGAGCAAAGGGTGAGGGGGTGGAGATGAGGGAGGAGATGAGGGAGGAAAGGGCGAGAGGGTGGAGATGAGGGAGGAGATGAGGGAGGAAAGGGTGGAGGTGAGGAGATGGGGTTTGTAGTTGTGAATGACGGAATGAATGAGGGAGGAAAGGGTGGAGATGAGGAGATGGGGGAGGAAAAGGTGGAGATGAGAAGGAGTGAGGTTGTAGTTGTGAAGGATGAAGGGGGAATGGAAGGGGAGAAGTGTAGTGTTAATGAGAGAATGAATGAGGGAGGAAAAGGGTGACAGGGTGGAGATGAGGAGGAGATGAGATGATGGATGGATAGAGAGTTCCTATGGCCAAGAGAGTGAATCTACGGAGATGAATAGATATAGTAGATTAATAGATTTCTTTTATTTTGTCTCTTTCAGCTAAACGCACTTCTTTATTTTATTTTACGCTTATGGATCGTTATCATTAATAAAATCATTGTTGATGTTATCCTTATCATTATTAACTTTATAATCATTACTATCATCATGATTATCATCAATATTATCATAGTAACCATTACTTTTATTATAATAATTAATATCATTATCATAATCATTACTATTATTAATATCAGTAGTAATCACTATTATTATTATTTATAATATCATAAGCATTACTATTATCTATATCAGTAGTTATCACTATCATTATTATCATCATTATCATCAGTCCTTTGTTATTTTTCCCTTTACACTACATTATCTAGTCTCTTTCTCTGATCCTTGTAAATGACTTAATCTCATGCTAATGAGGCTCTCCCACTCTCCCATTCTTAATATTATTTATGGGAACTCGTTTAATTAATATCTCCGGATAATGAACTTCCATTTTGTCTATCTCTCCGTCGTAAAAAAAAAAATGTATAAATATAAATATTCCCGTTCTCTCATGGGATTTAGAATCATTAAGAAAAAAAAACTGACGTGAATTTTTTTTTTTTTTTTTTTTTTTTTTTTTTTTTTTTTTTTTTTTTTTACTCACCTCCGGAAGCGTATCCAAATATACAAGTTCGTCTGTCTCGCTCTCTAACCGTTCCCTTATTCTGAAGTAGGAAATTATTGTTATTATCAGAGGAAATCGAAAAATAGAACTGAAGAGGGTTAAGGATATTTTCATTATAAATACGATCATTTCCTTTTGGTTATTTGGCATTATATTTGTGTGGAAGAGTGGTAAATATTCGTCTTTACTTACACACACACGCACACGCACACACACACACACACACACACACACACACACACACACACACACACACACACACACACACACACACACACACACACACACACACACACAACACAACACACACACACACACTCCCCCCACACACAAACAAACACAAAACAAACACACACACACACACTCCCCCTCTGCTCCTCCTCCCCACACACAACCATAACCCCCCCCTCTTTCTCCACCACCCATCCCCCGCCCCCACCCCTACAGAACCCCTCACCTTCTCTTGAGTTTTCTGCGTCTCTGCAATCTCGGGGATGCACACATATCTTCGTATTCTGTGTCTGATGTATCGCTCAAAACCGGGTGTCCGTTCACTACGCCGCCCACACCGACGCCCACGCCCACGCCTCCGCACGATCTGTCGCCGTTCTCCTTGTTCATGGCTTCGTCTGAGGAGAAAATGATAAAATAAGGGAATTAGGAGAGTAATCAGTATACGAGGGAAGCGTAATAGGATTATAGTCCTCCCTGGATTCCTCTGTAGTGTTTCTCGTTTTCTTTGGGCTATCAAAGAAAATGGGGTAAGGACGGAAATTGAAGAAGATGGGAAGCGTTTTGAAATTAACATCTTTTGAGTTTATTAATAAACGCAACACACTTACACACGCTCACACATACACGCACACACACACACACACACACACACACACACACACACACACACACACACACACACACACGCAACAGAAAACGGATCGTAGGTATAACTATCCTAAAAAAAAAACACCGCCACCATCTCTCTACTCTCGCCCTACGAAAACAAAATCTCAGACTCACCAACTTGAGGATCGAAAATGACGAACTCCGGCCGGATCTTGGAGGTCCTCTTGCCCTTCAGGAGAGGTACTAGGCCCCCCAGGTACTCCAGGTAGAGGGTGTAGCAGGCCCCGGGGGTAGGGATGAGGTCCTCGTCGTGTCTGATCATCGTGCAATGCAACCTCTGGCTGTTGCATGGAGGGCGAGACACGA
>NC_051388.1:6617610-6622610 GCF_015228065.2 Penaeus monodon
ATAAGGGAGATATTAGGTCAAGCATTCCTTGAGACTAGTCTGGACTTCCTTTAAGTATATAAGAGGGATATTATTCCACTCATTAGAATCAAACAAACTTCAATGTCTCCCGAGCCACCTGAATCCCACCACGCCCACCTACATTCCTCCCTCATACTCACCTGAATCCCCGCCCCCTCCCAGAATACCCTTAACCTACCCTAAGCCGCCCACACACTCACCTGAATCCCCCCCCCTCCTCCCAGGATACCCTTAACCTACCCTAAGCCGCCCACACACTCACCTGAATCCCCCCCTGAATACCCTTACCCTACCCTAAGCCGCCCACACACTCACCTGAATGCCCCTGAGTCCTGTTCTGACGACCACAGGCGTGAGGTCGTCGTGGGTGCGAAGGAGGTAGACGAGGCCTGAATGGAACACGACCGCCAGGAGGGCATTCGCGTCGCCTGGAATTATTGTCGTTGTTATTATTACTGCTATTAGGATTATCGATATTATTGTTATTGTTGTTTTTGTTATTTTCATTATTATTGTTGTTGTTATTATCATTATTATTATTATTACTATTGTTCTTCTTCTTATTATTATTATTATTATTATTATTATCATTATTATTATTATTATTATTATTATTATTATTATTACTGTCATTATCATTATCATTATTGTTATTATCATTGTTGCTGTGATTGATGATGATGAGAGAATTACCTTAATCCTTACATTTATTATCACCCTCGCCATCGCCATCAAAATTGTGAAGCAGATGACAAAAAGTGATAAAGATAAAGATAAAAATAAATAAATAAATAAATATCTTATCCCTCACCACCATAACCACATACCCCGCCCCCCTTCCCATGATTTCCAACCCACCATCATCACCACTCATCACCACATCCACACCATAAATACACCACCACAAAACGCACACACCATAGCGACCAGCACCGCACATGATGCTTTAAATCTTCACACGCTTTGGGAGCTCAGGGCAGACTTAAGAATCCATTAACCACACGTGCATATGGCGGTGAGAGAGGGGGAGGGTGGAGTGGGAGGGGAGGAGCGGAGTGGGGGAAGGGGAAAGGGAAAGGGGGGTGGGTGAGTGGAGGGGGAGAGGGAGAGGGGGGTGGGTAAGGGAGAGGAGGGTGGCTGCGGTGATTGTGGGGGAGAGGAGGAAAGAGAGAACGAGAGGAGGTGTGGAAGAAGGAGAGGGTAATGGGTGACGTGATGAAACAGGAGGGGGTGAGCGCCCACGGAGAGGTGATTCCAACGTGGAGGTGGGGGGAGGTACGTGTCGGGAGGGAGAGAAGAGAGGGGAGCGAAGACGAGAGCGAGAGGGTGGTGGACGAGGAATGTGGGAGAGGGTATGGGTGAGTGGAGGGAAAAAAGGAGGGGTGAGTGAGGGGAGTAGGGGGATGGCAGGGGGGGGGAGGGGTAAGGGGTGGTGGGAGGGGAGGGGAAGAGAGGAGAGGGAGGAGGAGGGGGGTGGGGGGAGGAGGGAGAGGGGAGAAGGGTATGGGTGAGTGGAGGGAAAGAGGAGGGGGGGTGAGAGGAAGGGGGAGGGGGGATGGAACTGGAGGTGGGGGGAGGGGTAAGGGTGTGGTAGGGGAGGGGAAGAGAGAAAGGATGAAGAGGCAAGGGTAAGGGGAAAGGGAAAGGGAAAGAGAAGAGAGGAAGAGGGAAGAGAGGCAGGTGGTTGGCAGGTGGTTGGGAAGGACAAGGGAGAAGAGGAAGAGGAGGAGAAGGACGCAGTAAATAACCGGGAAATTCTCGTTTCCTTGCATTTCCTTATCCGTCTTTTATCTTTTAGTTTCAAATTTTATAATTTCCTTAAATATTATCAAATTGTGGATTCACGTATGTAAGTCTTTGTGTGTGAATCGGCGCATGTACGTGCGTGCATAACCGTGTCTCCTCCATGGATAATATACACGTGTACGAGTATGTGTGTAGGCACGTATACATATGTCTGCACGTGCCTGAGCATGCATGTGTGTGTGGATATGTATGCGAGGAAAAATATCCACACACATTACAATCTGCCGCGCTATAAATATCTCAGATCCTCAGATACAACCACTCCTCCCTTCCCCTCCCCCCCTCCCTGTATTACCCCTCTCTAATTCTTTTATTTTACTTTGATTTAGCTGTAAATCTATCTACCCCTTCCTCTCTTTCTCTGAACTCTAATTCGTATGTTGACATCAACAACCCCTTTCTCTTCCTTGCCCGCATGGCTTCCTTAATTACAACTACCCCCACCCTGCCGCTCCTGACCTGTTCTACTACCCCTTCCCCATTTCCCCCTCTAACTCTTATATCTACCACTCTCCTTTCTCCCTTCTTTACCCCTTCCTCGTTCCGTCTTCCTTCCCCGTCCCTTACCACTTCTAACTCTTACCTCATCCCCTCTCCCTGGAATCTTCACTCAACCTCATACGTATTTCTCCCCCACCTGCAACCAAACCCTTTTACTTAGTATGTATTCCCCCCTCTTCCCCCCCTCTCCTAACCCCCCTCTAACCCTTCCCCCTAATATGCATCCCTCCCCCTCCCCCCCTCTCCCCTCTCCCTCCCTCTCTCCTAACCCCCTCTAACCTTTCCCCCTAATAGGCATTCCTCCCCCTCTCCCCCCTCTCCCCTAACCCCCTCTAACCTTTCCCTCTAATACGCATCCCTCACCCTCACCCCCTCTTTCTGCCCTCCCTATCCCCACTCTTTACCTTACCCTTCTTGAACGGTATGCAAATTGAACGAAATCAATTATGAGATCTTGCGCCGTGGGGAGGAAGCGAGAGACGTAGCTGAAGAGGCAAGAGGAGTGAGGGGCAAGTGAAGCAAGGAAGGGAACTCCGGTAACCTTATTTGCGGACAATTTAATTTGCCTTCTTTCATGAGTCTGTTGGGGGGGGGGGGCGAAGGGGGTCAAGAGAGTAGGAGGAGAAGGGGAGGGTTTGTGTGTGTGGTAGGAGAGGGTAAAAGAGAGGGGAAGGGAGGGTTGGTAGAGTAGGTGGAGGGAAGGGAGGGAAGGAAGAGGACGTAGAAGAGGAGGAAGGAGGAGGGGAGGGAAGGGGATTTAATGAGGAGATATATTTACAAGTGAATTTTACTTTCTTTCTTCAAACATTTTTAGCCTCTTTACTTTTTATCCCAGCCATCCTCACATTCTCCCTTTCTCCTTTCCTCTCTTGATTCTTAATTTAATAAAAATTTTCCCTCATGTTTTTTCCAGATTTTTTTCCCATTATTCAATCTCTAATGAACCTCTATCGTCATTATTCTTGATATCACTAAATAACCTAAATTTATCAAAACTTTCAATCGCACTTCCTCTTTCTCATTCTTTTATTCGTAATTCTATTATCACATTATCAAGGTTTCATCATCGTTAATGTCATTACCGCTCTCGTAATTACCTGTACAATGCATTCCCCAAGTATTTGAAATGGAATAATGTTAATCGTCTGGATTAACATAACTTCATTCATTATCGGTGCAATCGGCATTGTCATTATTATCATTCTAATCAGCGCGATCTGTCGTATATTTCCCGTCTTTACGATTTCCATAATGACCACCATTACCACTACTATTATTACCAACACCCATTAACTCTCTTGCGTCTTATGTAACACCATACAATGCTTTTGCTATTCAGGTTCTCGGAATAAGGTTAACGAGGTAGCCATTACACAGCAGAGTAATTATCTTGATATTGCTGGCATTACCACGGGCTTCGTAATTACTTCCGGAGAACATGGGGGGGGGGGGAAGATCAATGGCGATGTAGTGAAATGTTTGGCGCCGTCCGTAGAGTTGTCACTCAGCTGACTTTTAAAAAATCATAACGGGAGAGGGTTGATAATATTTTGTTTCTGCTTCTCTCTGTTTATTTGTTATCTACCTGCTACTTTTCTCTTTAATTTTCTCTCTGTTTCTCTCTTTCTCTCTCAAGCGCTCACTCACTCACTCACTCACTCACTCACTCACTCACTCACTCACTCACTCACTCTCACTCACTCTCTCACTCACTCGCTCACTCACTCACTTTCCCACTTGCTTTCATTCGCTCTCACTCGCTCTCTCGCTCTCTCTCATTCGCCCCTCTCTCTCTCTCTCTCTCTCTCTCTCTCTCTCTCTCTCTCTCTCTCTCTCTCTCTCTCTCTCTCTCTCTCTCTCTCTCTCTCTCTCTCTCTCGCTCTTTCTCTCTCACTTTGTCCCTTTCCCCACCTCTCATTCTCACCCTCCATCTCTCACTCTCATCCTCCACCTCTCATTCTCACACTCCTTCCCTCCCACATCCTTCCCTCTCTTCCCACCCTTTTACCCCATCCCCGATTCCCCTCCTTCACCCCCCCCCTCCCCTTCACCCTAACTCACTATTTTTAGCGTTGTTGTCGTCATTCTCCTCCATCTTGAACTTGGGGCACGACCAGGCGAGGTCAGTGATCGCTGTGTCGTCCAGAAGTGGCACCTGAGACACCATGGCCCCGTGGACGTCCATGACAATCACCATGCCAGAGGTGGTGCCGAAGTATACCTGGTTGGGGAGAAGAGAGAGAGAGGTATGGTGGGTGGGTTTGTGATTTTTTTTTTTTTTTTTATAGTGTGTGGGTTTGTGATTTTTTCTTTTCTTTTTCTTTTCTATTTTTTTTTATAGTGTGTTGGTTTGTGATTTTTTTTTTTTCTATTTTTTTTATAGTCTATGGGCTTGTGATTTTTTTTTCTTTTCTTTTTCTTCTTTCATTGGTGACGTATACCTGGTTGGGGGGGGGGGTTAATGTGAGAAGAGAGAGAGAGAGAGAGAGAGAGAGAGAGAGAGAGAGAGAGAGAGAGAGAGAGAGAGAGAGAGAGATGAGAGAGAGAGGAGAGAGAGAGAGAAAGAGAGAGAATGAGAGGATTAGAGGAAAGAGAGAGAGAGAGAGAGGAGAGAGAGAGAGAGAGAGAGAGGAGAGAGAAGAGAGAGAGAGGAGAGAAGAGAGAGAGAGGAG
>NC_051388.1:6625110-6627610 GCF_015228065.2 Penaeus monodon
GAGAGGGAGTATTGTGAGACGAATAAGGGAGAAGGGAGAAAAGAAGAGAAGAGAAAAAAAATTAAAGAGGGGAAAAAAGTAAGGAAAATAGAGAGAAAGCAAGAGAAAAAAGGGAAGGGCAAGCGAAAAGGGAAAAGGGGATGGAAAAAAAAGGGGGGGGGAACGGAGGAGAGAAAAAAGGAAAGAGGGAAAATGGGAAGGGGAAAATGGGAGAGGATAGAGATGAAAGGAAAAGGGGAAACGGCAAGAGAACAAGGGAAAAGCGAGAGTGAAAAAGAAAGAGAGGATAGGAGAGAGGAGAGAGGTCAAAGGAAGAGAGCAGAGAGCAAGAGAAAGAGGAAGAGGGAAGAGAACAAGAGAAAGAGGAATAGGAGAGAGATGAGAAGAGACTATAAAGAGCCTTCGCCCTAGACGCGTATGCAAATGACTCCAGCTTTTCTCATCAACGAAGGAGAGAACGGGAGAGGAAAACTTTAATAAAACAAGTACATAAAACACCGAGGGGCGAGAGAGGGGGGGGAGGGGAGGGAAAAGAAGAAGCGAAGAAGTATCAGTAATGAAGTAAAGGGGAAGATGAGAGAGTGAAGAAGACAAGGGAGGGAGAAGATAGAAGAGGGGGGGGGGTAGGAGAAGGGAAGGGGGGACGGGCGTTGCAAGTCATGTCATATGGGAGATCAATAGTCATAACTTACTTCCCTTCCCTCTTTCCCCAACCTCCTCCCTCCTCCTCCCACCCTTCTCCCTCCTCCCCCACCCTTCTCCCTCCTCCCCCACCCTTCTCCATCCTCCCCCCAACCTTCTCCCTCCTCCTCCCACCCTTCTCCCTCCTCGCCCACCCTTCTCCTTCCTCCCTACAACCTTCTCCCCCCTTCTCCCTAACCTTCTTCCCTCTCCCCCCACCCTTCCCCCCATCCTCCTCCCTTACCTCCACCCTTACCTCAAACCTTCCCCCATCTTTCCCTTCATCCTCCTCCCCACCCTGTCCCTACCCTTCTATCACCCTTCCCCCTCCTTCCCCCATCCTCCTCCCACCCTTCCCCCTTCCTCCCCCATCCCCCCATTCCCCCAACCTTCCCCAATAAAGCAACACTTTGCATGAGTGACACCTGTCAGAGAGACCACCGTTCGAGGAGGTCCCATGGGAGGGGGGGGGAGTGTCAGGGGAGTGAGAGGGACTGGGGGAGGGGGGGAGAGTCAGTGGAGTGAGAGGGAGTGGGGGAGGGGGGGGGTGAGAAGGTGTCTGTGTGGAGGAGTGGTCTGTCTGTCTGTCTGTCTGTGCCAGAATGGTTGTATAAAAGGCTTGTTAACATGCTTTACAGTGGAGGATGAATTCATACATTGGTCGATTTTTTCTATTTTATTTTTTTCAAACACTTTTGCTTTCCCATATTCATCTCTTTATTTATCCCAGGTTATTCTTTTTTATTTAGTGTTCCTGCCTTCTTTACCTTTCTCCCATCCCCTTTCTTCCATACTTCTTTCTTCCTCCCTATCGTTATTCCTTCCTCTCTTTTTTTCCTTACCCATATTTCTATTTTTTCTTCTCCCGTCCCCTCTTCTTGTTCACTCCTTCCTTCCATTTTTTTTCTTTCTTTCCCATTCCTCCCTTTCTTCCCTCCCTATTCCTCTTTCTCTTGTGCTTCCCTATAACCCTCATTCTTCCCTCCCCATCTCCTGTCTTCTTCCTTACCTATTCCTCTCTTTCTTCTCTCTCCATTCCCCCTTTCTTCCATAGCCTTTTTTCCACATCTTCTCTGCCTATTTTTCTTTTTCTTCATTACGTTTTACCCTCCCTCCTCCCTCCCAATTCCCCCTTTCTTCCTTACTCACCTATTCCTTTCTTCCCTCCCTCTCTCATTTTTTCTTCCTTTATCTCTCCTCCCTTTCTTCATTTACCTCTGCTCCTTTTCTTCCTTCCTTCCTTCCCTATCCCTCTTATTTCCTTGCCTATTCCTCAGTTTCTTCCATCTCCATGCCCCTATTTCCTCCTCTCTCACCCTCTCCCCTTTCTTGCCATTTTATCATTATTATATTTATAAAATATCTTCTGTTTCTCCATTCACCACGATCCTATCTATTTCTATATATATTATTCTATCTCTTCATATTTACATTTATATATATATTTACATATATCTGTCTATGCATTTGTCTATTAATGTCAATATTTATATATCCAACTCTTTATCTATATCTATTTGTTTATCTACCTATCTATGTATTTATGTCTACAAATTTCAATATGTCTGTTAATCTACTTGTATCAATATCTATATATAAAATTGTATCCTGTTCATCTGTGTATGTAGATGTGTGTGTGGGGGAGGGGTGTCTGTCAGTCTGTCTGTCTGTCTGCCTATCTGCCTGCCTGTCTGCCTGCCTGCCTGCCGACTGCCTGCCTGCCTGCCTGCATGCTTGCTTGCTTGCTTGCTTGCTTGCTTGCTTGCTTGCTTGCTTGCTTGCTTGCCTGCCTGCCTATCTATCTGCATTTCTACTCATA
>NC_051388.1:6632610-6633643 GCF_015228065.2 Penaeus monodon
CCCCTCCCCCTCCTCCCTCTCTTATCACCCCCTCCCCCTCCTCCTCCTTATCACCCCCTCCCCTCCCCCTCCTTATCACCCCCTCCCCCCCTTTTATCACACCCCTCCCACCTCCTCCTCCTTATCACCCCTCCCTCCTCCTCCTCCTTATCACCCCTCCCCTCCTCTCCTCCTTATCACATCTCCCCGTTCCTCGTCCTTAATCACCCCATCCCCTCCTCCCTCCTTAGCACCCCCCTCCCCCTCCTTATCAACCCCTCCCCCTCCCCCTCCTTATCCCCACCCCTCCCCTCCTCCTCCTGATCACCCCCTCCCCCTCCCCCTCCTTATCACCCCTCCCCTCCTCCTCCTTATACCACCTCCCCTCCTCCTCCTTATACACCCCTGCCCCCCTCCTCTCTTTATCACCCACCCCCTCCCGCCTTCCTCCTCCTTAGCACCCCTCCCCCTCCTCCCTCCTTATCACCTCCTCCCCCTCTCCTCCTATCACCCCCCCCCCTCCGTCCTCCTTATCACCACCCCCTCCCCCCCTCCTCTTATCACGCCCCTCCCCCTCACCCTCCTTATCAACCCCCTCCCCCTCCTCCTCCTTATCACCCCCCCCCTCCTCCTCATTATCACCCCCCCCTCCTCCTCCTTATCACCCACCCCCCCGCCCCCTCCTCCTCATTATCATCCCTCCCAATCCTCCTCCTTATCACCCCCTCCTCCTCCTCCTCCTTATCACCCCCTCCCCTCCTCCTCCTTATCACCCCCTCCCCCTCCTCCTCCTTATCACCCCCTCCCCCTCCTCCTCCTTATCACCCCCTCCCCCTCCTCCTCCTTTATCACCCCTCCCCCTCCCCCCCTTATCATCCCCTCCCCTCACCTCCCCTTATCACCCCCCTCCCCTCCTCCTCCTTATCCCCTCCCCCTCCTCCTCCTGTTAGTGCACCCCCTCCCCCTCCTCCTCCTTATCACCCCCTCCCCCTCCCCCTCCTCCTCCTTATCACCCCCTCCCCCTCCCCTCCTCCTAGTACAAAAGCAACTTCAT
>NC_051388.1:6633743-6643743 GCF_015228065.2 Penaeus monodon
TCTCTCTGCCTTCTCTCTTCTCTCTTCTCCCCTTCCTTTCTCTCTCTCTCTCTCTCTCCTCTCTCCTCTCTCCCTCTTTTCTCCTCTCTTCCTCCTCTCTCTCTCTCTCTTTTTCCCCTTTCTCTTTCTCTCTCTTTCTCTTTCTCCTCTCTGCCCTCCTCTCTCTCTCTCTCTCTCTCGTCTCTCCTCTCTCTCCCTCTCTCTCTCTCTCTCTCTCCCTCCCTCCTCCCCCCCTCCCTCCCCCCTCCTCCCTCCCTCCTCCCCTCCCTCCCCTCTCCCTCCCTCCCTTCCTCCCTCTCTCCATATCCCCCTTTGCCTCTTCGTACCTCCCTCTCCTTCTCCCTCTCCCTCCCCCTCCCCCTCCCCCTCCCCTTCCCCCCTCCCCCCTGCCCCTCCCTCTCCCTCTTCCTCTCCCTCTCCCTCTCCCTCTCCTTCCTCTTCCTCTTCTTCCCGTCCCCTCGCTCTGTGCCTTTTCCCTCCTAAAGTCCCTTGCGATTACCCACCGTTCCCTCTTTACCGCCACCTGCGCCGTTTTCCAATACCAACACCGCTGTCATCACTTACGTCATCACCTACGTCATCACCACGTCATCACCACTTCTTCCCCGCCATCACCACCGGTTGCGCAATTCATTACACATTCGCGGAATTTGCGGCGAGAACTGCGAAATTCCTTCAGATGATATCA
Source organism: Penaeus monodon (assembly GCF_015228065.2). NCBI lineage: Eukaryota > Metazoa > Arthropoda > Malacostraca > Decapoda > Penaeidae > Penaeus > Penaeus monodon. The sequence continues at coordinate 6,634,432 of NC_051388.1, forward strand.
TTATTTTTCCTTTTTTTTCGGGGGAAGGGGAGGTGAAAAAAGACCGGGAGGTTACAGACACGCGTACATTACTCATATGTTTTCTTGAACTGACACTCACACGCATGCGTATACGCATACGAACAGGCACGCGCACAGCCACACACACGCGCACACGCACATGCACGCCCCCCCATATATATATATATATATATATATATATAAATATATAAAAAAAATATATATATTAATTTTTATTATATAAAACATACATATATATATATATATATAAAATTTTAAATTTTATAAAAATTTTAAATTAAAATATATATTATAATAATAAAATTATGTTAACACAAACCACACACACACACAAAAACACACACCACACACACACACCACACACACACACACACACACACACCACACCACACACACAACACACACACACACACACACTCACACACATACACATATATAAATCATGTATGTATGTATATATGTAAGTATGTTTGTATGCATGTATGTATGTATGTATGTATGTATGTATGTAGCTGTCTATCTATCTATCTATCTATCTATCTATCTATCTATCTATCTATCTATCTATCTATCTATATATATATATATATATATATATATATATATATATATATATATGTATATTTCATAGGTCTAAATAAACAACCCTTCCCCTTTTCCCCAATCACCATCCATTGTTTTCCATCCTCGCTCTCCCCTCATTTCTCCCCTCTTACTCTCTACTTCCCCTCCTGTGCAGACCACGCTCCCGGTCCCTCTCCCCCCTACCCCCTCACCCCCTCACCCATCCGTACCCCCACCCGCTCACCCCCCTCACCCATCCGTACCCCCACCCCCCTCACGCGCCCGTACTCTCCCTCCCCTCCCCTCCCCTCGCCTCTCCTCCTCTCCCCTCTCCGTGCGCGCCCTGGTGTCCAGTCGTCCGTATAATGAAAGAGGGAGAGAGGAAAAATCAAAAAGAGACCTATAATTTGTGGTGTTGGCGATGGAGATGTTGTGGAAGTTGGTTGGCAAAGAGAGAGGGTGAGGGGAGAGGGGAAAGGGGGATAGGGGGAGGGGGAGGGAGAGGAAGAGGGAAAAGGGGAGAGGGAGAGGGGGAGGGGGAGGGAGAGGGAAAAGGGGGAGGGAGAGGGAAAAGGAGAGAGAGAGAGAGAGAGATAGTGAGAGAAAGACAGAAAGAGAGAAAGAGAGAGAGAGAGAGAGAAGAGAGAGAGAGAGAGAGAGAAGAGAGAGAGGAGAGAGGGAGGAGAGAGAGAGAAGAGAGAGGAAATGGAAGGTGTAGAGATACCAACGACAGGCTGTATCAGCAGGCAGGCTGACAGACACAGACATACACACAAACAAACGAACAGATAGGAAAAAAAAAAAGAGGGCGAAGCAAGGCATGTAAGAAACAGGGAAATATAGAGAAAAAAAGAGATTAAAGGAAAGGTGAAGGAAAATGGGTTACATACTGTGGACATTGCCTTCGTAAACACTAATAAATCAAGTTGGATTTCGTGGATATTGACGTTTACGGGAGAAAAGGAAAAAGAAGGAGAATTGATGGTAGTAATGCTAATTGTAATAGTGATAAGGTGAATGAGAAAGGCGAAGAAGGAAAATAAAATATGTGGATATATAAAACGCACGCACGCACATGCACGCACGCAAGTTTGGTCCTTAACGATTTTTTTATGGGAAGAAGTTACTTTCGCAAGTCATACGCAAGGGAAGGAAACATAGAACACAAACCACCATCTAAAAAAAAGTAATAATAACAACAACAATAATAAAAAGATAGAAAGACGACGAAACGAAGGTTGAAAAAGAATTCAAAATTCTCTTCAGACATTTTTTTTCTCCTTTTTACGAGTGATGATATAGCTTCTATTTCTTTCCAGGTAAGGAGGATGTTTGGCCGCTCAATTTCCGAGGGAATGTCGTAAGTAAGAGCCTTTTTTTCTTTATATAATTCCCTCCTCCTCTTCCTCCTCCTTCCCTTTTCCCTTCTCCTCCTCCTCCCCCTCATCGCCCCCTCCCCTGTTTCTTCCTTCTACTTTTCCCATTTCTATTCTTTTTTGCTTCCCACTTTTCCCCCTCTTCTTTTCTTCTCCCCTCTTTTCTCTTCCTCTTCTTGCCCTTTCCTCCTCTTCTCCTACTGTTTTTTTTTTCTAATCACACTTTTCCCCTCTCTCTTCTGTCTTTCATCCCTCTTTTTCCCCTCTCCTCCTCCTCCTCCTTCTCCCCTCTCTTTCCTCCCCCCCTTTTCCCCTCTCCTCCTCCTCTTTCCTCCCCTTTCCCTCTCTCCTCCTTTTCCCCTCTCCTCCTCCTCCCGCTTTTCCCCTCTCCTCTTTCCTCCATCTTCCCTCTCTCCTCCTTTTCCCCTCTTTTCTTTTCTTCTTCCGCCACTCCCCTCTCCTCCTCCTCTTACCCTCTCCTCTTTCCTCCTCCCACATTCTTGTTTTTCTATGGCACAAGATCACTTTTTTTCAGCAATTAATGACTTTCTTCCATTTTCTTTCGCCTGAACGAAACTCCAAGACTAAGATTTAGAGTTAAGTTCTTGATTTGATTTTTTTTTTTTTTTTTTTTTACACTTTTTATCTCACACTATTAATTCCTTTTGATTAAGCAAAATGACATTAAGGGGGATTAAAGATCTTGGAAGGAAGATAATGTATAATGAATTCCATTAAACTTTTTCGTTGTTTTTGTCATTTCATGTTTACTTACGCGCGATGTCTTGTGGAAACTCACGATGTCTTGTGGAAACTCTCGATAATATCCCTTCAGGTAAGAGGTATCGAAGCGTGGTGCCAGAGGTATGTTTTTTTTTTTTTTTTTTTTTTTTTTTTTTTTTTATTGGGGTGGGGGGTTGGTTAATCGGGGGGGGGGGAGGGGGAGGGGGTGTTGCTGTTTTTTTTGTGCAATTTATTTATTTATTTATTTATTTTTTAAATTTCCTTTCGGTCTGTGGATGTCTCTGTTCCCCCGATTCAGAAAGATTGGTTTTAATTTTTTTTTTTCTCCATCTGTTTCTGTCTCTCTCGATGTTTTTTTTTTCCTCTTTGTTTCTTTATCTCTCTCTCTCTCTCTCTCTCTCTCTCCTTCTTTCTTTCTCTCTCTCTCTCTCTCTCTCTCTCTCTCTCTCTCTTCCTCTCTCTCTCTCTTTCTCTCTCTCTCTTTCTCCTTCTCCCTCTGTCCCTTATCCCTGTCTGTTTCATTACCTCTCCCACCTCTCTCTTTCTCTCATTCTATATCTTATCCCTCTCCCTCTTATTACCTTTCCATTTTTACCCTTTCTTTCATTCTCCCCTTTCATCCTTCATCCTCCTTTCTTTCCCCCCTCTCTTTCCCCTTTCTTCCCCCTCTCTTTCCCCTTTCTTCCCCCTCTCTTTCCCCCTTTCTTTCCCCCTCTCCTTCCCCCTCTCTTCCCCCCTTTCCCTCCCCCCTCTCTTTCCCCTCCCTTTCCCCCTCTCTTTCCCCCTCTCTTTCCCCAAGTCTATAAAGAGATAAAACTTAGTGTTGGAGTCCCCAATAGGAGTGGGTGTGGAATAGTGTCTATCTGGCCCCCCACGCGCTGTCATGTTTCCTAAGTGTTGATTTAACCATATTGGAAAGCTCTCAGGGTCTGTGTGCTTCTTCAAGCTTTGGTTTTGCTTATTTTATTAAAATATATATTTTTTTAGTCTTGTTGTTGGGGGATATATATATATATATATATTTTTTTTTATGTGGCTCAGTTTTCGTTGTTGGTGTGTGTATATTTTATTTTATTTTATTTGGTGTTGGTTGGGGTTTTCTGTATATTTTTGTTTTTTGTTTTTTTTTATTGTTGTTTATGTAACTTTTTTGTTTTGTTTTATTTGTCGCGAGGTGCATTTCCCTCTTAATCCTTCCCTCCCCCCCCTCTCTCTCTCTCTCCTCTTTATTATTTTTGTGCTTTGTTATTCAAATTTTCCTGGTCCTCTGCCTCTCCCCCAACTCTTTTGTTTTCTTCGCAATACTTATCCGCCCTTAATGCCTCTTCACTCTCCTTTCTTATTCTCCTTCTATTCCCTCCCTTACCCCCTTCTCCACTTCTTTCTCGGTTTAATTCCTCCTCTTTCTCCTCTTTCTTCGCGTTTTGCTTTTCTGGTCTTTTCCACCCTTGCTTCTCTCGTGTTCTCCTTTCCCTTTCCTCTGATATCCTCCTCTTCCTCTTCCTTCGTCATTTTCTTCCATTCATCCTCTCTTCTGCTCCTTCGGTTCCCTACCGCTCATTACCCTTCCTCCTTTTTTCTTCTCCTGTGTCTCTTTTTCCCCCCTCCCTCACCTCTTCTCCCCTCACCTCTTCTCCCCTATCCTCTTTCTCACCGTCCCCGTCCCCTTCCCCTCTCTCCCACATCTCGTCCTCCCTTCCACCCTATACCCACCCTCTCTCCTTCCCTCCCGTCACCATCCTTCTTTCTCCCCTTCTCCCTCCTTTTCCTCCTCCTCCTCCTCCTCCTTCTTCTTCTTCTTCTTCTTCTTCCTCCTTCTTCTTCTCCTCCTCCTCCTCCCTCCTCCTCCTCCTCCTCCTCCTCCTCCTCACTCCCTACCCCTCTTCCTCCCTTCCCCTCTCCCTCCCTTCCCCTCCCCCTCCTTTCCCCTCTCCCTCCCTTCCCTCCCCTCTCCCTCCCTTCCCCTCTTCCTCCCTTCCCCTCTCCCTCCCTTCCCCTCCCCCTCCTTTCCCCTCTCCCTCCCTTCCCTCCCCCTCCCTTCCCCTCTCCCTCCCTTCCCCTCTCCCTCCCTTCCCCTCTCCCTCCCTTCCCCTCTCCCTCCCTTCCCCCCTTCCTCCCTTCCCCTCTCCCTTTCCCCCTTCCCCCTCCCCTCCCTTCCCCTCTTCCTCCCTTCCTCTCCCCCCCTTCCCCTCCTCCCTCCCTTCCCCCCCCCTCCTTTCCCCTCTCCCTCCCTTCCCTCTCCCCCTCCCTTCCCTCCCCCTCCCTTCCCCTCTCCCTCCCTTCCCCTCCCCCTCCCCTTCCCCTCTCCCTCCTCCCTTCCCCTCCCCCTCCCTTCCCCCCCCCCCCTCCCTTCCCCTCCCCCCCTCCCTTCCTCTTCCCCTTTTCCCCCCCCCCTCCCTTCCCCTCTCCCTCCCTTCCCCTCCATTTTCGAACGGGGTTAAGCCTTGTGTTTACATTGTCCGAAACCCTGGATTTCGTTTAGTTTTCTCGCGGATTAAGGTCCCGAGGTTTCGAAGTCGTTAAGGGGTTCGATTCTTGTTGTTTGCCGGTTTTTTTTTTTTTTTTTTTTTTTTTTTTTTTTTTTTTTTTTTTTTTTATAAAAATTTGAGGGGGGATTTTTTGTATAGAGGGGGTTTTTTTCTTTCCTGTTTTTTTTCTCTCTTTTTGTTTTCTCCTCTCCCCCCCCCCTTTCTCTCTCTCTCTCTTTCCCTCTTTCTTTCTTTTTCTCTCCTCTCTTTTCCCTCTCTCTTTCTCTCTTCCCCTTCTCCTCTCTCTCCTCTCTCTCTCTTTTTCTCTCTCTCCCCCTCCCCCTTTTTCTCTCTCTCCCTCCCCCCTTCCCCTCTCCCCTCTCCTTCCTTTCCCCCTTTTTCTTTCTCCTCCCCTCTCTCTCTTTTCCCCCCTCTCTTTTCTCTCTCTCTCCTCCCTTCTCTCTCTCTCTCCTCTCTCCCCCTTTTCTCTCTCTCCCCCTCTCTCCTTCTCTCTCTCTCTCTCCTCTGTCCCTCTCTCTCTCCCCCCTCTCTCCCCCTCTCTCTCTCCTCCCCTCTCCTCTCTCTCTCTCTCTCTTTTTCTCTCTCCTTTTCCCCCTCCCTCTCTCTCTCTCTCTCTCCTTCCCCTTTTTTCTCTTTCCTCTCTCTCCCCTTTCTCCCCCCTCTCTTTTCTCCCCTCTCTACCCCGCCTTCTCCCCCCTCTCCCCAATTCCCTGTTCCCGCCTGTCTGTTTTTATCTCCCCCCCTGGATAATTGCCGAAAAGGGTTTTTTAGGGTCTTTTCCCGTTTTCGATTTCCTCCCTTTTATTTGGAACTTGGAAAACAAGGATATGGGGAAGGAAAAAAAATAAAATGGAGGAGGGGAGGAGAGGTAGAGAGAGAGGGGGGAGGGGGAAGGGGAGAGGGAAGGGGGGAGGGGAGAGGGAAAAAGAGAGGGAAAAAAAAGAAAAAGGGAAAAAGAACGAGGGGCGGGGGGGGAGAACGAGAGAGGGGAGGAAAAGGAGAGGGAAAGATAAAATCCCCCCCCGGGAAAAGAGGGGAAAAGAGAGAGGGGAAAGAGAGAGGGGAAAAGCGGGGGGAACGAGAAAAACCGAGGGGGCGAGAGAACGGGCAAACGATAAAAGCGAGAAAAACGAGAGAGCGAGAGAACGAAAAAGAACGAGGAAAAACCAGGGGAGCGGAAGGAGCGAGAGAGCGAGAGAAAGGGGAAAAAGAAAAGAACGAGGGGAAAAGAGAGAGAGAGAGAAAGAGGGAACGAGAGAACGAGAGAACGGAGAGCGAGAGAAGAAGAGAAAGAGAGAGCGAGGGGAGCGAGGGGAGGAAAAGAACGAGAAAACGAGAGAGCGAAGAACCCCAGGGAAAACGAAGGGGAGCGAGGGGAAAGAAAAAACGAGGGGAAAAGAAGAGACGAGAGGGAAAGAGGAACGAGGGGAGCGAGAGAGCGAGAGAACGAGAAAAAAAAGAGAACGGAGAGCGAGAGGCGAGAGAAAAGGAGAGGCGCGAAAAGTAAAGAAAGAGGGGAACGAAGAGAACGGGGGGAACGAGAGAAAGAGGGGATATCTTCAAAGAGCTCGTCAGCGAGAGGACTAAACACTTGATCCAAAACATCAAATAAATTTGTCTCTTTGTAAAAAGCCCCGGGTTTTTTGTCCCAGTATTTTTTTTTCATGTTTTTTTTTCCCTTCTAAATGACGTCCTTTATAAGCTCCTCCCCTGCTAGTCACTGATTGGCTGAATCATAATATTCGATGAATACTGATATGTCATAAATAAATCAATTTTACGGATTTTGTGGCTCTTTCAGGAGTCGAAAATAGATTTTAGATTATATATATATATATATATATATATATATATATATATATATATATATAGGCTCGGAAATATGAAATTCATATATGAAATATCTTGAAACAAAATTATTTTCGGACCTATTAGAAATTTATCCGATATCGTTTTTTATTCATAAATAATACGAAACTAATAATACAGATTTTCTTTTTCTATCTCTTAAATTATTAATGTTAATATTATCTGCCTTTCTATTGAATTTGTTGTTTGTTATTATTCTTTTGGAATGGAGTGGAAATAAGTATGGTGGCAATTAGATAGGGATTAAAGGAGAGAGATAAACTGACCGATAACCTAACAGACAGATGTAAAGATATAATATATATATATATATATATATATATATATATATATATATATATATAAATAATATATAGATATAGAGAGAGAGGAGAGAGAGAGAGAGAGAGAGAGATAGATAGATAGATAGATAGATAGATAGATAGATAGATAGATAGATAGAGAGAGAGAGAAATAGAGAGAGAGATATATAGTGAGATAAGGATAAATAGAGAGATGAAGATAAATAGAGAGATAGAGAAAAATAGAGAGACAGAGATAAATAGATAGAGATAGATGAATAGATAAAGATAGATGGATAGATAGCGATAGATGGATAATATATAATATATATAGATAGATAGATAGATATAGATAGATAGATAGATAGATAGATAGATAGACAAACCAATAGAAAGACAGATAGACAGACAGATAGACGATAGACAATAAAGAGAGAGAGAGAGAGAGAGAGAGAGAGAGATAGAGAGAGAGAGAGAGAGAGAGATAGAGAGATAGAGAGAGAGATGAGAGAGAGAGAGAGAGAGGAGGAGAGAGAAAAAAAGAGAGAGAGAGAAAAAAAAGAGAGAGAGAGAGAGAGAGAGAGAGAGGAGAGAGAGAGAGAGAGAGAGAGAGAGAGAGAGAGAGAGAGAGAGAGAGAGAGAGGATGGTAATTTTTTTAAATTATACATACAACTGGATTGAACCTACATCTAAATATTTTCAAGATGAATATTCATAAAGCACATTTTTTTTTTCTTCCATGTTTTATTAATATATGGAAAATATATACGGTTTTTCTTTCCCATTTATATCACTGAGTAAATACATAAACATATTAGTATACCAGATTGACAAAAAATATCGTCATTTCCTTGTCATATATGTGTCAGTTTACCTTCCAAGCAAGGAGAAGAAGAAGAAGGAGAAAAAGGAGAAGGATAGGGAGAAGGAGAAGGAGAAGGAAAAGGAGAAGAAGGAGAAGGAAAAGGAAAAGGAAAAGGAAAAGGAAAAGGAAAATGAGAAGGAGAAGGAGAAGGAGATGGAGAAAGAGAAGGAGAAAGGAAAAGAGAAAGAGAAAGAGAAAGGGAAGGGGAAGGCGAAGGCGAAGGCGAAGGCGAAGGCGAAGGCGAAGGAGAAGAAGAAGAAGAAGGAGAAGAAGAAGGCGAAGGAGAAGAAGAAGAAGAAGGAGAAGAAGGAGAAGAAGAAGGAGAAGAAGAAGAAGAAGAAGAAGAAGAAGGAAGAAGAAGAAGTGTCGAGCCGACGCGGAAAATGGCGATGGTTTTGATATTCAGCGATAAAAATGAGGGACGCCAAAGTCAGTCTCGACGCCATGTTTATTTACCTTCTTTGGCCGTGTCCGAATATGTGCAAGGGATATATTGATCTTTTTTTTCTTTTCTTTCTTTCTTTGGTTTCTCTTAAACACGACAGCTTAAAGATGTCAGGTCTTGATAAATGTTTATGTCAAAAAAACGGCAAGGAGGCTTGGAGGGGGTTTAAAACACGGATAAATATTATTACAACATGGTTCAAGGAATCGGACAAGAACGGTTTATGATGAAGAATTTTCGAATGTATGTTAGTTTTTACGATGCTGCTTTCCCCCATCTTGTTATCAAATTTAGTAATAACTCAGGCAATTCTTTTTGCACACAGACAGACAGACAGACAAAACAAACACACACAAACACACACACACACAGACACACACACACACACCACACACACAACACACCCACAACACACACACACACCACACACCACACACACACCCCCACACATACAACACACACACATAACACACACATACACACACACCCCACCACACACATACACACCACACACTACACACCCCACACACCCCCACACACACACACACACACAACACACACACACCACCAACACACCACACACACACCACATACACACACACACACAAGAAAAGAGAAGAAAAAAAAAGAGAAAAGAAAAGAAAAGAAAAAGAAAAG
>NC_051388.1:6646210-6648710 GCF_015228065.2 Penaeus monodon
GGTGTGTGTGTGTGTGTGTGTGTGTGTGTGTGTGTGTGTGTGTTGGGTGTGTGTGTGTGTGTGGTGTGCGTGCGCGTGTGCGTGTGCGTGTGGGTGTGCATGTGGGTGTGGGTGTGCGTGTGCATGTGCGTGCGCGTGTGCGTGTGTGTGCGCGTGACCATGGGCGATCCGCGTGTGTGAGTGTGAGTGTGCGTGCGTGCGTGTGCCCGACTCCATGTTTATCTTCCCGAGTGTCTATATGCTCTTCCGTGAAATTAGTAATCATAAACCCAAGGCATGCTTTTTGTGCGTGGTGAACTGAATTCTTGATAAGCTCGTACCCCTATCAACTCTTAGCTGGTCCTGTCCCTTCCGTCTGCCCCTTCCCCTTGCTTACTCCCTATGCCCCTTACACAGTTTATTGGCTTTATCACATCCCTGCCTCTAAAACTGGCTGCGTCCCTGCGCCCTTGCCCCTTCCGCTGGCTGCGTCCCTGCGCCCTTGCCCCTTCCGCTGGCTGCGTCCCTGCGCCCCGAATCCTTACTCTCTGCCCCTCTCTTCGTCGGTACGCCCTTGCCCCTTTCCCTGTCTCCGTCCCTACGCTCGCGCTCCCACCCCTGTCCCTGCCTCTGCCCCCCGGCATCGCCCCCACGCCCCTGGAGGCGGCGGGAGCGGCGAGTGGACAAGTTTCTTCGAAGCCTTTTGACTTCGCTCGGCTGCAGACCCTGTGGGATGTCCTCCTCCCTCCTCTCTCCTCTCCCCTCTTTCCTCCACCTCCCTCCTTCTTCCTGCCTCCCTCCTCCCTCATTCCCCTCCCTCCTGCCTCCTCCCTCTCCCTCCTTCCTCTTCCTTTCTCCCTCCTCTCTCTTCCCCCTCAATCCTCCCTTCTCCCTCTCCCTTTCCTCTTCCTTCCTCCCTCCTCCCTCCTTCCTCTTCCTCCCTCCCTCCTCTCTCCTCCCCTTCGCCCGCAGCAGAACGGCAGATGGCTTCAAATTAAGAGGGAGACACGCGATCTCTCTCCTGCGTTCTCTTTCTTGTCTCTCTCGGTCTCTTTCTTTATTTCTTTATCTATTTCATTTTTTTATTACTATATTTTTCTTTATTTTTTATTTATCTGTCTCTGTCGCTGTCCCTGTATCTGTGTATCTCTCTGTCTCTGTCTCTCTTTCTCTCTCTTTCTCTCCCGCTCCGTCTCCCTCATCTTCACCTTCACCCACTCCCTCCCCCTCCCCCTCTCCCTCTTCTTCCCCTTCCCCTTCCCCCCTCTCCATCCCCTCCTCTCACCTCTCCCTCACCCTCTCCCCCCCCCTTCGCCCTCCCAGCTCACCCCCTCCCCCTCCCCTTCGCCCTCCCCCTCCTCATCCCCCTCCCCCTCTCCCCCTCCCCTTCGCCCTCCCCCTCATCTTCCCCCTCACCCACCACCTCCCTCTCCCCCTTCCCCTTCGCTCTCCCCCTCCCCCTCACCCTCTCTCACTCCATCTCTCATCTATTTACTTACTAATCTTCCTCACTATCCACATTTTGTCTCACATTTTTCTCCAAGTTCACCATTGTTCACCAGTCAATAAACATCAACAAAGAATTGTTTTCGGCTAGAATGCACACGAAAAAAAATAAATTATTTTACTTTGTTTTTCTTTCCATTCCGAAATGGGGGTAAAAGAAGCGAGGGAGAACAGAGGAAAAGAAGAATAATTATTATGGGATGTTTATTGGTCTCTTCCTTTTCATCTTTCGTTTTTTTATCCTTTTTTTAACCCTAATTTCATTTATTTCTTCTTCTTCTTCTTTTTCTTTTTATTCGATTTGTTCCGCTACGTTTCTTTACTTTGTTTTGTATCTTTCTTTTCTATCTTTTCATACAGTCGTTTCTTCTTCTCTTTCTTTCCTCTCACTTTTATCCATTTTTTCTTCCTGTTCCCTTCCATTTTACTCGTTTCAGTATCAGCATTCACATTTCTCTCTTCCCCTTTATCATTTATTTTCTCTCTTTCTCTTTCTTTTATATATTTCTCTTTCCCTCTTTTATTCTCTTTCGTTTTTTTTTCTCTCTTCCTCATTATCTCTTTTTCTTTCTCTTTTTGACTCTCTTTTTTTTCTCTTTTTCTTGCTCTTCCTCTTTCTCTTTCACTATATATCCTTTTCTTTCCATCTTTCTTATTTTCTTTCACTTCCTCTTTTTCCTTTCTATTTTCTTTTTCTCTCTCTCCTCCCCTTTTCCTTCTCTCTTCTTTCTCTTTCTCTCCTCCTCTTTTCCTTTTTCTCTTCCCTCACCTCTTTCTCTCTTCCTCTCTTTTCTCTCACTCACTCTCTTTCTCTCCCCTTTTTTCATTTTTCTCTTCCCTCGCCTCGTTCTCTCTTCCTCTCTTTTCTCTCACTCCTTCTCTTTTTCTTTCTCTCTCCCCTCATTTATTCATCTTCGCCACTTCATGTCACTGAAGAAAATGAAAAATAATGTGACATTCATCACGCAATATGGCGGCTGCTCACCCCCCCCCCCCTTCCCCTTATTACGCGTTG
>NC_051388.1:6652855-6655355 GCF_015228065.2 Penaeus monodon
TTTTCTTCTTCTTTTTTTTCATTTTTCCCTTTTTCCTTCCCTCTTTTTGTTTTTTTGTTTTTCTTCTTTCCGCCCTTTTCTTTCTTTTTTCCCTTTCTTTCCCTTTCCCTTCCTTCTTTCTTTTTTTCCCTTCCTCCCCTCTTTGTTTGTTTTCCCGTTCTTCCTTTCCTTCCTTCTATCTCTTTCCCCTTTATTTTGTTTTCCTTTCGTCCCTTCTTTTTTCCCTCTTCTGCCCCTTCCTTCTTCCCCTTTCTGCTTCTTTCATTCACATCCTGCCTTCCTTCCTCTTTGTTTTTGGTTTGTCTCTCTCTCTCTCCTCTCTCTCTCCCCTCTCTCTTCTTCTCTCTTCCTCTCTCTCTCTCTCTCTCTTCTCTCCTCTTCCTCTCTCTCTCTCTCTCTCTCCCTCTCTCCCTCTCTCTCTCTCTCTCTCTCTCTCTCTCTCTCTCTCTCTCTCTTATCCCTTTCTCATCTCTTCGAAAATATTATTTTCTCCTTGTAAAAAATACAGCGTCTCCTCTCCCTTCTCTCATCTATGGTTATTACCTCTGTCGTGGCGAGGAGAACAGGCGAGGGAAATTATTATTATCATTAGCAGCAGTAGCAGTAGTTGTAATAGTAGTAGTAGTAGCAGTAGCAGCATCAATAGTAGTAGTAGTAGTAGCAGTAGTAATAGCAGCATTAGTAGTAGTAGTAGAAGTAGTAATAGTAATAGTAGTAGTAGCAGCAGCAGAGTAGTAGTAGTAACAGTAATAGTAGTAGTAATAGATGATAGTAAGTAATAGCAATAATGATGATGATGATGATGATGATGATGATGATGATGATGATGATGATGATGATGATGATGATGATGATGATGATGATGATGATGATAATGATGATGATGATGATAATAATAATAATGAAAACTACAATAAAAATAATAACAGTAAAACAATAATAATGATAATAATAATGATAATAATAATAATAATAATAATAATAATAATAATAATAATATAACCAATAATATCAATAAAAGCAACAATATTGATAACAATAACAACAACACAATAATAATCGCAATAAAAATGACAATTCATAGTTTTGTTTTGTTTTTATTCTCCAGTCTCTCTCTCCCCCCTTTCTCTCTCCTCCTCTCTCTCTTTTATTTTTATATATATTTTTTAATATATAATATTTTAATATATACCCCTTCCCCTCCCTCTCCCTAACCCCCTCCCCCCCTACCCCTCCCCCCTTGCCCCTACCTCTTCCCCCTTCCCCTCCCCCTCTCCCCCCCCCCCTTCCTCCCCCTCTCCCCCTCACCCGCACTCACACCAACTTCCGGTTGTGTTAAATACGCATTAAAACGAAGCCGACGTGCGAGTGATCGATGGAAAGAGGGAAAGAGAAAGAAGGAGAGAGAAAGAGGGGTTGGGGGGTAAAAAAGGTGATGTTATGCCTCCTCTCTTCCCCCTTCTCCCTTTTTTTTTTTTTTTTTTCTTTTTTTCTTTCTTTCCATCTTTTTTTTTAAATTTATTCGCTCGCTTTCTTTCCACTTTTTTTTTTCCCAAATCTCTTTTTTTTTTCTTTCTTTTTCTTCTCTCCTCTCTTCTTCTCTCTTTCTCTCCCTCTCTTCCCCTTCCTCTCTCTCTCTCTCTCCTCTCTCTTTTTCTCTCCTCTCTCTTTTTTTCTCTTTTTCTCTTTTTTTCTTCTCTCTCTTTCTCTCTCTTCTTTTTCTCTCTCTCCTCTTTTTTCTCCCCTCTTCTTCCCTCTCCCCCCTCCTCTCTCCCTTTTCTCTCTTTCTCTCCTTTTTCTCTTTCTCTTCCCTCTCTCTCTCCTCTCTCTCTTCTCTCTCTCTCTTTCTTTTCTTCTCCCCCCCCCCTCCTCTCCCCCCTCCCTCTCTCCCCCCTCCCCCCTCCTCCCTCCCCCCCCTTTTTCTCCCCCCCCCCCTTTTCCCCCCTTCCCTTTCCCCCCCTTTCCCTTTTTCCCCCCCCTTTTTTTTTTTGGAAAAGAAAAAAAAGATTTAAAAAAGGGGAAAATTTTGAAAGTAAAAGGGAGAGGGGAAGGGGGAGGGGGGGGGAAGGGGGGGGGGGAAAAAGGGGGGGGGGGGGGGGAAAGGAGGGAGGGGGGGATGAAGGGAAAGAAGGGGGAGATGGGAGAGAAGGAGGACAAGGGAGGGAAGGGGTGAAGGGAGGGAGAGGAAGAAGTGATGAAAGAGGGAGGAGGAGGGGTAGAAGGACAGGAGAGGGGGAGAGGAAGGGGAAGAGAGAAAAAAGTGGGTGGAGGAGGAGGGGTTAATGGAATGGGGAAGAGGAAAAGAGAAGAGGGAGGGCGAGGGAGAAGGCATATGTGATGGGTAGGGGAAGGGGGGTGGGGAGGAGGGGGGAGGGGGAATATATTAGTCCCGTCATTTTCATATTTTCTGAAATGGATAATAAAGTGGTGTGTCAGGGGCTGGCATTTTTGCGTGCATGCGAGGGAGAAGGAGAGGAAAGGAGAGAGAGAGAGAGAGAGA
>NC_051388.1:6667855-6675355 GCF_015228065.2 Penaeus monodon
AAGAGAAAAAAACATAATTATCCTCACTGACATTACCATATGTTGTTAAAATTGTTTCACGAATATTATCATCATCATTATCATCATTATCATCATTATCACTCTCATCAGAGCAGATTCACAACAGCCAATGATTATGATGGCATTGATAAACATCACGATACGTGGAACAGCATTAATAACAATATTCTTACTACGCACATTGGTTGAATAATAAAAAGTATTCATAAATATGAGATTCATCTACACCCCCCCCCCCTCCTTGGGATGCCCTTTACCTCTCTCTCTCTCTCTCTCTCTCTCTCTCTCTCTCTCTCTCTCTCTCTCTCTCTCTCTCTCTCTCTCTCTCTCTCTCTCTCTCTCTCTCTCTCTCTCTCTCTCTTTCCTTTCCTCGCCTCTCCTCGCCTCTCCTCTCCTCTCCTCCCCTCCCCTCTCCTCTCCCTCTCCCTCTCCCTCTCCCTTTCTCTTTCCCTTTCCCTCTTCCTCTCTCCACTTTCCTAATCTCTATTTTTTGTTCACGTTTTCATCCTTTCCAATTCCATGCAAGAGTCATGCATGATATGACGCCATCACGATCATGAATTCAGTGTGGTAAACATCTTAAACGTATGTAGGTGATTTGAATATGTTTATGAGGGAAAATGAATGCTTTTTCCTTTTTTTTTAGTACGGGTGTTTAGGAGCGTTTTCGTAAGCGTGGGTGGGTGCGGGGGTGAGTGTGAGCGGATGGGTGGGAGCGTGGGCGGATGGGTGGGAGTGTGGGCGGATGGGTGGGAGTGTGGGCGGGTGAGTGTGGGCGGATGGGTGGGAGTGTGGGCGGATGGGTGGGAGTGTGGGCGGGTGGGTGGGAGTGTGGGCGGGTGGGAGTGGGTGGGTGGGTGGGTAGGTGTTTTCGTGTAGGTATGCGGGAGGAGAGTGGGTGGGTAGGTGTGGGGGTGCGTGTAGTGGGGGGAGAGAGAGAGAGAAAGAAAGAGAGAGAGAGAGAGAGAGAGAGAGAGAGAAGAGAGAGAGGAGGAGAGAGAGAGAGAGAGAGAGAGAGAGAAGAGAGAGAGGAGGATGAGGAGGAGGGGAGAGAGAGAGAGAGAGAGAGAGAGAGAGAGAGAGAGAGAGAGAGAGAGAGAGAGAGAGAGAGAGAATAGGGGTGTGTGTGGCTATATACGCGTGTTTATGTAAGAATTATGTTTGTATGTGCGTCTTAGAAGTGGACAGGAATAGAAGTTTGTGTATATTTATTTAAGCATGTAATTGCGTGAAATCAGAAACGGGGGATGTAATAGTGATTCGCTGAGGTAGAGAGGGGGAGGGAAGGGGAGGGAAGGGAAGGGAAGGGGAGGGAAGGAGAGGGAAGGGGAGGGGAGGGAAGAGAAGGGAAGGGGAGGGAAGTGGAGGGAAGGGGAGGGAAGAGAAGGGAGAGGGAGGGGAAAGTGAAGGGGAGGGGAGGGGGAGGGTGTGTTAAGGAGGAAGGGGAGTGGGAGAAGGGGGTATTGCCTGCGTGTAGGTGGGTGGGGCGAGGTATATGTGTTAGTGTATCTATGTGTTTCCATGTATCCGCTTGTGTGTGTGTTTCTAGATATTTTTTTAGTGCGTGTGGTAAACGTGGATGTGCGTTGTTATGTACATACGTGTCTGTGTACGTGTATGTCCATATGAATTCACGATTTACATTTACATGTACGTAGGCGTGTGTACTTATATGTACGTGTATGTAAGTACGTATTTCAATACCTGTAACGTAACCAGAAACAAATATATTCATATCACACATACAAAAGCGCAAACATAGGGAACGACAGAACAACAAAAACTATCCGGCCAGTGAACACAACAACGCCACCAACAGGAAGCAACCAACACCATAACAATCACCACAATCACCATACATCTCGGACCCTGAGACACGCTGGCAACGCCAACCCAACGCAGTCAGCTTGGGAACCACAATGACAGTTTGACCACCGCGACGGTCATCAGAGTCATCACAACCACCTTAGCTATAACGGTTATCAGAATACCTTCACCACAAAACTTCACTGTCAGCTTAAAATGACGTTCACCACGTCGGTTATAGTTATCACCACCACTACAATCACCACAACGGTTCACCATCACCACCACCCACCACAAAAAAACAGCCACCTGAATCACCACCGCCACAGTCATCACCCACCACAATCACCACAGTCATCACAATCGTCACACCACCACAGACACCACCACAATCACAACAACCACAACAGTCACCACAGTTGCCGAATAACCATCACCCCAGCGACACACAATCACCGTGAGAAACCAACGCAACGCCTCATCCTTAAGAGTGTAAACACGAGCTGAGGGGAAACGAACGCAAACTTTTAATTATTTCCATAATTAATTTGTTTTCGAGAAGGAAAAAATAGCTTTGCGTTTTATCTAATTAATAATTATTATGATAATGATGATGATGATGATGATGATGATGATGATGATGATGATGATGATGATGATGATGATGATGATGATGATGATGATGATGATGATGATGATGATACTACTACTATTACTACTACTACTACTACTACTACTACTACTAATAATAATAATAATAATAATAATAATAATAATATTAATAACAATAATAATAACAATAATAACAATAATAATAATAATAATAATAATAATAATAATAAATGTGAGTCAGATTTTCCTCTCTGAAACAAAAAGAAAGAAAAAAACGCGAAACAAGAAACAAAATGTATATATATATGAACAAAAACAATGAAACAACAAAATCGAATGTTTTCATCACGACCTTGGCTTAAAAATGGTGACAATGACAGAGCAACAATGACAGCAAAAAGCAAAAACAACAAACAAGTGGAAAAAAAACAAGAAACCAGGCCAATTATTTTCCTCTATATTTGCTTACCATACGTTTCAGCTTCGAAAATGTATGATAATAATAACAACAATCACCATAAAAACAACGATTAAAACAACAACAATAACGAAATAAGAAATAATCTTAAAAAAAAAAGGACTCTTCCCTTTCATAATTTTCTCCCTTTCTCTTCCTTTCATTCATTTCTCTTTTTTTTTTCTCTCTCTCTCTTCCTAAACGTCTACAGTAGCTTGTTCGCGTTAAAGAAAGACACTCTTCTTCAGACTGATCTCACAGGATGTAAACAAACACCGCCAGATTCACACGTTGGTTGGCTGGTTCTTGTCCCTCACTCTCTCCCTCCCTCTCGCTCTTTCTGTTTGCCTGTCCCTGCCTGTCCCTATGTTTTTCCTTTTTTTTCTATTTTTGTCTTTCCTTTTTTTCTGTCTGTCTGCCTTTCTCTACCCTGTTAATCTTTCTCGCTTTCTCTATTCCGGTCTGACTGTCCCTCTTTCAATCTTTCTGTCTGCCAGTTCCTCTGCCTCTCTCTCTTTCTTTCTCTTTCTCCTTCTGTCTCTCTCTCTCTCTCACCTGCCACACTCTCTCCCTCTCTCAGCTCTTCAGGATTTAATTTCCTCTCTCTAAAAAATAAATAAATAAACAAAAAGACAAAAAAAAAGACAAATAAGCAACAGAAAACGAAAAGCAACGAAAAACAAAAGCACAATAACGAAGAAAAACGCACAAGAAAGCGAAGACAGGAGAGAGGGGGAGAGTTCCTGACACGCTGACAGGGCGCAAAGAAGCTGCTGTTTATGCCACTTGTGCCTCCGGCGTCGTGTGAGCGGACTGCTTGCCGCCCGCCCGTCCACGCATGATGTGAATGTGCGTGGGGGGAGGGGGGAGGGGGTTGGAGGTTGAGGTGGGTGAGAGGTTGGGGGATGAGGGGAAAGGAGGGTTGGAGGTTGAGGTGGGTGGGGGTTGGAGGGTGAGGTGAAAGGAGGGTTGGTGGTTGTGGTGGGTGGGAGGTTGGAGGATGAGGGGAAAGGAGGGTTGGAGGGTGAGGTGGGTGGGGGGTTGGAGGGTGAGGTGAAAGGAGGGTTGGAGGGTGAGGTGGGTGGGGGGTTGGAGGGTGAGTGAAAGGAGGGTTGGAGGGTGAGGTGGGTTGGGGTTGGAGGGTGAGGTGGGTTGGGGGTTGGAGGGTGAGGTGAAAGGAGGGTTGGAGGGGGAGGTGGGTTGGGGGTTGGAGGGGGAGGTAGGTTGGGGGTTGAAGGGTGAGTGAAAGGAGGTTGGAGGGGGAGGTGGGTTGGGGATTGGAGGGGGAGGTAGGTTGGGGGTTGGAGGGGGAGGTGGGTTGGGGGTTGGAGGGGGAGGTGGGATGGGGGTTGGAGGGGGAGGTGGGTTGGAGGTTGGAGGGGGAGGTAGGTTGGGGGTTGGAGGGGGAGGTGGGTTGGAGGTTGGAGGGGGAGGTGGGTTGGAGGTTGGAGGGGGAGGTGGGTTGGGGGTTGGAGGGGGAGGTGGCTAAAGTGTTGGTGGTTGAGGTGAAAGGAAGGTTGGAGGGTGACATGGGTTGGGGGTTGGAGGGTGAGGTGGGTTGGGGGTTGGAGGGTTTTGGGAAGGTGCACGTGTGTGTGTGTGTGTGTGTGTGTGTGTGTGTGTGTGTGTGTGTGTGTGTGTGTGTGTGTGTGTGTGTGTGTGTGTGTGTGTGTGTGTGTGTGTGTGTGTGTGTGTGCTTCTTTGCGTTTGTGTCTGTCTGTATGTATGTATCCCTGTGTGTGTGTGTAACATGACTGACTGAAGTTTTCGTTGTAGAAGATTCGGAATATTTCGTTGTATGTGTGTTCAACGCAGTCCGTTCGGGGATAAATACATGAACGAGTTTGTGTGTGTGTGTGTGTGTGTGTGTGTGTGTGTGTGTGTGTGTGTGTGTGTGTGTGTGTGTGTGTGTGTGTGTGTGTGTGTGTGTGTGTGTGTGTGTGTGTGTGTGTTCGTCTGTATATGTAATATGTGAACACGTGTGTTTGTGTGTATGTTAGTATTGTGCACGTGTACTCGTGTGCATGTGTAGTATGTGTGCACGTGTATGTGCGTGTGTGCATGTGTGGCATGTGTGGCATGTGTGCACGTGTGTGTGTGCGTATACTTAGACGCATATCCCTTGCATCACTTCCTCCCCCTAAGAATTAAAAAACAAACCACATCCTCTGCCCCTGCCTTTCTGACGCACTGGCAACACTGCGCAGTGATAAATACCCCCGAATCTGGTAACAATTATAACATTGGTAATATAAGTAACACAACACCGAAAGAAATATAAGAAGTTCCGATCCCATAACACTCTTGGTCTGTGGGATTCATTACCAATAATCCTACAAAGATGATATATAAATTTGGTGTTTGACATCAGCAAAGATCTCAGTTCATCCTACGAGGAAAAAATATACGAAAATTAGCATACATGTTTGCTGACGTCTCTATTTCTTTCGCCTCTTGCAGTAATGTTTTAACACCATTATTGCCAAACAGAGTACCGCACACAAAAAAACTGTATTGTTATCAACGCTGCCACATCGTTACCACACTCATCGTCAGCAAAACACCTCTATCACACCGTTCTCTTGGCTATCACGTCGCTGCCAGTGTTACCATATCCCACCCGCCTACGCTGCCTTTGCTGATATGAATGTCACTCTCGAGACGCGTCTGTCAAAGTAGGTCATCACCGCGCGCTGTTTCTGGCAACACTGTGGCCACCCTCGTTCAAAGATATCAAAATATATAAACACAAGCACACGCACACACGCACTGACTGCCACGCGCACGCACACACGCGCACGCACAAACTCATACACTTACGCATAGCGATAAACACGAACGAATGGAGAGACAGACAGATTGATCGAAAGGAAGAATGAGAATCGAAAGAGAAAGCGATGAAGGGGCGGAGGAGGGGAAGGAGGAGGGGGAGAAAATATCACAAATACCAGACATGTGCTGAGGCGAACCCCACCCGAAGTTGATTTAAACGACACTTGCTGTGCGGGTATTGCGTGGAAGGAAGGGATAGGGGGTACACGGGGGGGGGGGGTGTAGGGAGAGAGGGTATAAGGGGGAGGGGGTATAAGGGGGTAAGAGGAGGGGAAGAGGGTAGGGGCTAAGGGGGCAAGGGTAGTGACAAGGATAAGGAGGTAGAGAAGTGGTTAAGGGATAAGGGGGAAGGGGAAGGGGGGGGGAGTAATGGATAGATGGGATAGGGGAAAGGAGTGAGGATAAGGGAAAGGGGATAAGGATAAGGGGGAGATTCGTCACTGTTTTTCATTTGCACTTCAATGTCTCAAAACTACGAAGCGAGAATAGAGAGGGATAGATAGATGGATAAATAAATAGATAGTTAGATGACAGATCAGTGAAGAGATAGAGAGACAGATAGAGGGAAAGAGCACGTTTGCTAAAGCGAGATTAAAAAGTAGTGTCACTCCCACGAACGAAGAATAACAGGAGAAAAATCCAACACAGGTAAACACAGCAATGACGTAGACAGAGGAAACGAAGAAACGAAGAGAGAAAAAATAAATAAAGAAGTAAATACCACCACAAAAGAAAGAAAGAAAACAGACGATCCATAAGAACAACAGTAATAACAACAACAATAACAACAAATCCACCCACATCTTCACCACATTTCCGACCCCCTCCCCCCCCTAAAAAAAAACAGAAAACCAATCTCGAAAACGACAACCACGGACCGAAACCCACAACACAAATAAAATAGGTAAAATAAAATAAATAACTAAACAGCACACACACCAACACACATAACACGGCCTTCAGCTCCGTTCCCAACACACGCGTCACGGTGGCACTCGAGAGCCAAAGGGAGTACAGGGGAGATGGCTCTGTCGGGCACGCGGCGCGGCACTACACCACACCAGTGCATGGAGTACTGAGAGAGCCGAGAGCAGCGAGCTCAGTTGGATCAATAGACAGCTCGGCAGCGCAGGCTCGCTCGCTCGCCCCCCTCCCCCCCAGACCTCCCCCTCCCCCGTGCTGTGCCGTGCTGTGCTGGTGGCTCCGTGCCGCGCCTCCCGTGCCATTCCGTCCCTCTCCTCGTCCTCTTATTATTATTATTCCCTTTTCTTCTTCCCTCTCTCTTCCGTGTGTTCTCTTCTTTTGTTCTTATTTTCCCTTTTTGCCTTTCTTTGTTTTCTTCGTTGTTCGTTTTCTCTCTCTTTTCCGTCTTCTCTCTTTCGCCCCTTCTCTCTCTCTCTCTCTCTTGTGAGACACCGAGAATCCCTCTCTATCTCTCTCCTTCCCTCTTTTCTCTCTCTTTCTCCCACTATCTCCTCTCCCTCTCTCCCTTTTCTCCATACCCTGTAACCCTCTTTCCTCTCCTCCTCTCCTGTCCCTCCTCCTCCTATTTCCCCTCGTCTACACTCTCTCTCCCTCCCTCTCCTCCACCTCTCACCTCTCCCTCTCCCTCTCTCCCTCCCTTCCTCCCTCCCTCCCTCCTTCCCCCTTCCCTCCCCCTCCCCTATCTCATTCTCCCGCCCCCGCTCGCTCAACTCGCTAGACACCCGCTGGCGCTTTTTCGCTATATTTTAGCTTGTTTTTCCGCCACTATAGAGTGATCCTAAGTGTGC
>NC_051388.1:6690355-6692855 GCF_015228065.2 Penaeus monodon
CATGCTGTCTGTCACTGTCACGGCCATGAGAGAGAGAGGAGGGGGAGGGGGAGAGGAAGAGAGAAAGAGAGAGAAAAGAGAGAGAGAGAGGGGGGGGTGAGAGGAAGAAAGAGAGAGAGAGAGAGAGAGAGGGGGGGAGAAGGAGAGAGGGAGAGAGAGAGAGAGAGAGAAAGAGAGAGAGAGAGAGAGAGAGAGAGAGAGAGAGAGAGAGAGAGAGAGACAGACAGACAGACAGACAGACAGACAGACAGACAGAAACAGAATGAAAGTGAAGGTCGCCTTTTTTTTTTGCGAAGAAATTGAAAAGAGAATTGGGTAAGAGAGTCACTTTCTCTTTCGACGGTAGTTTTGAAATATTTGTATCTATTGTTCCTCTATATTTTGTGCTTTCCAAGTTTTTTCTTTCTCTTTATCGCTCTCTCACTCATTCAATTACTCGCTCACTTTCTCTCTCTCTCTCTCTCTCTCCTCTCTCTCTCCTCTCTGCTCTCGATATATATATATAGTAGAATAGAAAAATATATAATATATGAGATATATAATATATAGACATATATAATATATATTATAATTAGATATATATATTTGATATGATAGATATATATGCACACCACACACACACCACACACCAACACACACACACCACCACACACACACACACACACACACATATATATATATATTATATATATATATAAAAAATTTTATATACATATATATGCATATATATATATAATATAAATATTAGATAGATATTCATATATATTATATATATATATATATTATATTATATATTATATATTACACATATATGTGTGTGTGTGTGTAGTATGTGTGTTTGTGTGTGTGTGTTGTGTGTGTGTGTGTGTGTGTGCATCAAGAAAATGATAAAGACGATGTAAAAATATTAATAACCAGGAAATACGTGGAATATTTTACAGCATTTTTTTTTTTTTTTTTTTTAATAAAAGTGTTAAGCCTACAGTAGTCATAAAACGTTCATTCCTGTGAAGATAAGCGGATCAGCTGACAGAGATATTATTTACACCGGAGAGTTTCCATTCACGAGGGATAAAGAAAACGAATGTAAAAATTATGAATGAATAGATAAACAGATAAACAGATAGATGAATGGATAAATACAGAAAGAAATAGATAAAAAGACAAATAGAAAAATGAATAGATTGATAAACGAGTAAATGGAAGTTGTAAATAGAAGATTAATGAATAAATAGATAAATAGATAAATAGATAAAGAAAGAAAGTGAATAAGTAAACAAGCAAATAAATAAATAGAAAAACAAGCTAATAAAATAAACAGAGAAATTAATACATAAATCAAAATATACTGCCAAAGGAATAAATAAAGAATCAGATACTTCGGCAAATAACGCCATTTAAAAGATAATTGGCAACTGCGATTGTTATTTCCGATTGATCGATGAGGAAATGAAGCGTTTCGAAACAGCAACACATTGTGAAATTGAGTCAAATGCTGTGAAACGATAAGAAGTGCTAATCTTTTATCTAGGTTGTAAATAATATGCACACACATCTATGTAAACATGCATTACTGTTTATATATATTAACAAACACAAAGCATCCCACCCTTGTAGGTAGAATAACAAAAAAAAAAAAAAAGAAAAAAAAAATGCTATACACAAGAAGATTTATCGAAGGACGAGACAGCAGTTTCGAAACATTAGATTTGGAGATTCAGAAGGATTTCGAAACTTGTATTCTCTCCCATGCAACTAAATGTTTATATACAGTTCTATGCGTATGTTCGTGTATGTATAGTAATAAGTTAACAGGGGAAGGAGTGAATGAGGAAGAAAGAAAGAAAGGGTGGTAAATTGACAGATAGCTAGATAGATAGATAAATGGTAGATAGATTGATAGATAGATAAATGGTAGATGGATAGATAGATAGATAAAGGATAGATAGATGGATAGATAGATAGATGATAGATAGATGAATGGATAAATAGATAGAGAGATAGATATATAGATGAATAGATAGATAGATAGATCAATATATAGGTAAATAGATGGATGAATGGAATAGATAGATAGACAGATAGACAAATAGATGTGTAGATAAGCAGAAAAATAGGCAGACAAATAAAGAGACGGAGACTCAGACAGAAACAAAGAGAGAGAGAAAAAGACAGAAACAGAAACAGACAAATAGAGAGAGAGGGGGGTAGCAACGGAGGGAGGGAGGGAGTGAGACAGACAGACAAATAGACAGACAGAGAAACAAACAGAAAGGCAGAAAGAGGATAGGATGGTGGAGAGGGGATGGAGGGGGGGAGGGATGAGGGAGGAAGAAAGGAAGGAAGGAAGGGATGGATGGATGAATGGAGGAATAGAGAGAGAGAGAGAGAGACAGACAGACAGACGGACAGAAAGAAAGACAGATAGACAAAAAGACAGACGGATGGAAGGAGGGAGGGAGGAGAGAGAGAGAGAGAGAGATAGGTGGGGGAGAAAGCA
>NC_051388.1:6695355-6698665 GCF_015228065.2 Penaeus monodon
CCCTACCCCTCCCAATCCAAAAATAAAACCAATTCTAGGAAAAGAATATCCCACAATAACGAAACTTAGACCACAAAACCACAATTTCGACTTGATATAAAAACTAAAACTCTCTTCCGCGTGTTATGCCAAGGTCGCCTGATCTTATTTATTTCGAGTCATGCAGGAAGATGCCGGTAAAACACGACCCAGACAGGCAAGGCAGCCACGGTCAAAATACGGAAAAAAATACGGAACTTGTACATTGGGAAACTAAATTATAGGAGTGTTAACTATGTTGGTAGATTAGTTTTATTGTGATCGTTATGATTGCTTTTATTTTTATATATTGTGTAGTTATGTATTCATTTGCAGATTTATTGTAGTTAGGTATGGTCAGTTTACTGCGTTAGTTCGAATAAAGTATTTAAGGAAGATGGAAATGCAGATTTAGAAAGAACAGGAAGGGAATGTAAACACATTATTGGGTAAATAAGTAATCAAACAAATGAAATTCCACCAAGGAAATCAGGAATGCATATCTTTGTATCTTTTTTATGATTAAAATGCCCTGGACTTCCCCAGAACTTGATATTCTCGATTAACAGAATTGCAGTTTTTTTAACAGTGTGCGACGCTCATCACCTATTTTGTTATCGTTATAAAATAATATTAGTATATTAGTACAATATGAATATATATACATATATATACATATACATACATACATACATACCTTCATACATACATACCTTTATACCTTGAATTACCTTTAGCCCTTCGATGGATATTTACTAATCATGAAACTGATATGAAGTCTCGTTAATCTGCTAGTTCGGTGTTTCTGTGGTATTATATTCCGTCTCTGTCTCAATGCAAAGGTTTTCTTCATATTAGGGTATTTATTCCTTACGAAGAGCCTAAGAATTGCCGACTGTTCTTACATCCGGCTGAGTGAGAGCCAAGAATAGAAGGGGCATCGTTGGTAGTCATTCAGAAATTTCTCAAAATATTCAAGCCATTTGTGGTGTCAAGTTAACTGGCTGACTGAGGTGAAAATTGTAATAGACTGCAAATGGCGGTTTAACAGTATATTTATTTATTTATTAGTGTATTTCTTTCATTTATTTATTTATTTTGGGATATGAGGAATATGTTTACTTATTTCGTTGAAATTGCCTCTACGGTTATCGCTATTATCATTGTTGGATTTGTGTGTGTGTGTGAACATGTGTCTGCGGCGTCTGTATGAATGTCTGTCCCAATGTCTGTGTCTGCGTGTCTGTCTCTGTCTGTGGATGTGTCTGTCTGTATTTTTGTCTCTTATTTGCCTCCTTTATTAGGTTGTTGCATGAGAAACCACAACGGGGGTTGATTCTGCTCTGAAGGCGATCCACCTGCAAGTAAGGTCAGGCGGACGTGTGGCCTTTTTTGTGACTTGCAAAGAGCCATATAGGGTCAAGTTTTCGCTCGCCCGCGTTCGAGTCTTTGATCAAGGACGAAGATAAATGAAGGGAAAATGAGGAAAATTTCTGAATCGAGATTTCACTTCGATTCAAAGGGTTTCACACATCGATTTGCGATGTTGTATAGGACACGAAATTATTATTGTTGTTGCTATTGTGTTATTATATTGGAAGGAAAGTGGGGAAAATTTTGCGAATCTAAATTTTCATATCAACCTAAAGGTTTTCATACGTCGAGGAAAACTTCAGAGTCAAAAAATCATGTTATTTCGAGTGCTTTAGAGATCGAAGGGGAAGCAACATCATGAGGAAAACTCAACACCGGGATCCAGGCAAATGCAGTGTTGCATGCTGCCGCAGCCTGTCTGCATCCAGGCCGACTTAAAGCAGATGAACCAGGAGGCGAGACCCGAGTGGAGGCTGTGGGAAGGAGAGAGAGGAAGATAAAGAGAGAGAGAAAAGGATGGGGAATAAGAGGAGGAGGAGAAAGGAAGAGAGTGAGAGGAAAGGCGAGAGTAAGAGGGGGATAGATGGAGGGAAATAAAAGAGGGAGAGACAAAAGACGAGAGAAATAGAGGAAAAAGAAGAGGTAGAGAGAGGAAAGGAAGAGGGAGAGAGAAATTACGAGAGAAAGAGGGAAAGAAGAAGAGAGGGAAGGAGAAGGGAGAGGAAAGAGGGTATAGAGAAAGAGAAAGAAGGACTAGGAGAAAGAAAGAGAGAAATAGAGAGATCGAGAGGCAGAGGCGACCGTCACAACCTCTCCCCCCGCCATTTTGTGTCGATCTGGATCAGTTCCTTGGTTCTCTGTTTCACCCCCTTTTATCAGGTTTTACTGTTCCCCCTTTCACTAGTTTCCTTTTCTATTTTCTTTTTCTCTTGTTCCTTCTTTTTTATATGAGGGTATTCTCATTTATCGGGCTTTGTTCTTTGTACTTTGTTCTTTGTCTGTTTTCTTGTTTCTTTTTCTGCCCTTTTCCTACTTTTCTTCTCGTCTTCGTTGTTTTATCTGCCTTCTTATTTATCCCATATTTTTCTGTTTACTATTTTCAGTTAATCCTTTCGTTTTGTGATGCTTAATACCTGTTGGAAATATCAAGTTGCATATATATATCAGTCTTTCTGTCTGTCTATTTATCTATCTCTCTGTAGTATGTGTGTGTGCGTGTGTATGTGTTATAGCTAACGGTGATTTAGAAAAAAAAAAAGAAAAAATAAAGAAAAAAAAAAATATATATAATGATAATAATAATGTAAACTATCTCTTCATCTGTTCTCTCTTCCATCACCGTAAGAAAACCTAAATAGTGGTGATAATAGCGAAGATGGAGAAGAGGAAGAAGACGAGAAAGTCTGCCTTTACCAAATATAGAATTTGTCACGTGAGTCGTAAAGTTTATTTTATTGTGATTACTATGGTTTCCGTTTTATTTTATTTTTCTAAGTGATTTTCTTTTTTTTATTATCACTATCATCACCACCATCGTTATCATCATCCCTCATTATTATGATCATCATCATCACCCAAACATCATCATCTCCATCATCACCATCACCACCCCCTCCACCACCACACACCACCACCATCATCATCATCATCATCTCATCATAACCACACACACCCCCACCACCACCACCACCACCGAACATCATCATCTTTAACATCCCCACATTACCAAACACCCACAAACCACCAAAACAACAAACCAACAAAAACCAAAACCCTCTCTCTACACCCCCACCCACCCCTCACCCCCACCACCACCCACCCTCTCTAAAATACTATTCCCCCCCTCCTTCCCTCCATAAACCCTCCCGCCCCCCACCAAAACCTCCTCTGGGCCTTTTCCCCCCCCCCCCCCTCCCCC
>NC_051388.1:6698765-6705013 GCF_015228065.2 Penaeus monodon
CCACAAATCCAAACAATGATAATAGCGATAACCGTAGAGGCAATTTCAACGAAATAAGTAAAACATATTCCTCATATCCCATTATAAATAAATAAATGAAAGAAATACACTAATAAATAAATAAATATACTGTTAAACCGCCATTTGCAGTCTATTACAATTTTCACCTCAGTCAGCCAGTTAACTTGACACCACAAATGGTTTGAATATTTTGAGAAATTTCTGAATGACTACCAACGATGCCCCTTCTATTCTTGGCTCTCACTCAGCCGGATGTAAGAACAGTCGGTAATTCTGGCTCTTCGTAAGGAATAAAAATACCCAAATATGAAGAAAAACCTTTGCATTGAGACAGAGACGGAATATAATACCACAGAAACACGAACTAGCAGATTAACGAGACTTAATATCAGTTTCATGATTAGTAAATATCCATCGAAGGGCTAAAGGTAATTCAAGGTATAAAGGTATGTATGTATGAATGTATGTGTATATATATGTATGGATGTATGTGTATATGTGTATATATATTCATATTATACTAATGTACTAATATTATTTTATAACGATAACAAAATAGGTGATGAGCGTCGCACACTGTTAAAAAACTGCAATTCTGTAATCGAGAATATCAAGTTCTGGGGAAGTCCAGGGCATTTTAATCATAAAAAAGATACAAAGATATACATTCCTGATTTCCTTGGTGGAATTTCATTTGTTTGATTACTTATTTACCCAATAATGTGTTTACATTCCTTCCTGTTCTTTCTAAATCTGCATTTCCAATCTTCCTTAAATACTTTATTCGAACTAACGCAGTAAACTGACCATAACCTAACTACAATAAATCTGCAAATGAATACATAACTACACGAATATATAAAAATAAATGCAATCATAAGGATCACAATAAAACTAATCTACCAACATAGTTAACACTCCTATAATTTATTTCCCAATGTACAAGTTCCGTATTTTTTCCGTATTTTGACCGTGGCTGCCTTGCCTGTCTGGGTCGTGTTTTACCGGCATCTTCCTGCATGACTCGAAATAAATAAGATCAGGCGACCTTGGCATAACACGCGGAAGAGAGTTTTAGTTTTTATATCAAGTCGAAATTGTGGTTTTGTGGTCTAAGTTTCGTTATTGTGGGATATTTTTTTCCTAGAATTGGTTTTATTTTGGGTTGGGAGGGGTAGGGGAGGGGGTGATGGGTTGGGGGGGTTTGTTAATGATAAAATAGGTTTTATCGTGATGGATATGGCAGTCTTGCTGAGAGATTCGAGTCAGCAAAACCTCAAGAATTTCCGGGCGTTTGTATATGTCCACTTTCATTTCATTTCATAAGACAGTATAATAAAACGTGTTCATTCACTCACGCACACATAACATACTCTGAAGGTATTCCGCCAACTTGCATGATATTGATTATGGAAAACAGTACTTCCGCTCGTTATCAATTTTGAAAATTGAGACATAAGGAAGCGTAGGTCAATTACCACCTTGTATTCAGAAAAAAAGCCCTCTACTTACTATAAGAAGCTCCGAAGTTGCAGCCAGTGTTTCTAAGGATGTTTGAAAAGCCATAAGCGGCGCGGCCCACGGGGCGTGATGCTGCCATTGCAGCGACGTTTAGCTATGGTCTCTCTTCTCTCACAGTCTGTTTACATCTGACGTCATGGCTGCTTCTCCTTCCGTGGCCGGCTGTCACGACGGCTGGAAGGTTGCCAACGACTCCATTTTTCTTGGTGGGTCTTCTCTCTTTTGGGGTGATTAGGCTTTGCAGAGGATTTTTTATAAGCTTTAAAGGTGTTTTTGCTTTTAATTTTGATTTTTGAACTAGATTGTTCGTTACCAATTTGGGTTTTATTAGGTAGATAAATAAAGGTGAATTCCGAATAGACACCTAACGGAATTAGGAATGAAAGAAAATGGGAATTATTTCGGAATCATTTTAATACTAACTATACTATTTGTTATTGCGTCAACTACTATTATATTCGACTTCAGATCTTGTTCTCAAGGAAACTTTGCAGAATGATGAATACATTTCAAACCAATATAACTTCCCTTGGATTTTCACTAAACGCATTACAATAATTTTCATTAGTCTCCGTAACGTAAGTGAACTAACTTCGTATTTGTATGCTCTTGAATATTTTGTTGCAATGAGGCCAATAATTAATTCACATGTATTGAGAAAAAAATGTATTTCTCTCTTCATTTCGCATTCCATCCATTACCTTTTTGCCCTAAAAAATCTTAAACTGATATATGATTTTCACCATTTTATGATTATATTCCCGTATGGCATAATTAATTACAGTATACAATTTAACACACTGTAAAAATGAAACAAGAAGGTTTATAATTGATTAAGGTATCAATTTTGCACTTTATTTCACCTTTGCATCAGTTTTTTCCCCGTTTTCTAAGAGATTTCGAGAACCTTCCGTTTCTCAACGGGAACCCAGATGTATTTTCACAATGACAAAGTAAATGAAAAGAAAATGCAAGATGAAAAACTTAATTTGGAAAAAATTTTTAAAAAAACATAAGATTCAAAATAAAATTTTTTCATTGCAAGTAATATTTCAGTGTACAAGAGTTCTAGAAAAACGTTCCTGGTAAACAAATTTATTATTTTTTTTTATATCAACAAAAAACATTTTTTGCGGAGATTCTACGGAAATAACTTTTTCACCAGAGCATTTACCTTTTTTTTTTAATTTAAAGGTATTTGCATTTGCAGTTTTTTTTTATTCTGAATCCAGACAGTAGGAATTTTATTTAAGATTTATATTTGTTTTTTTTTTCACATCATGAGGCACACAAATTTTTTCCCTTTTTTTTTTACTTAAGTTGTTCTGTTTTCCCCCCATTTCCCCCCCCTTTTCCTTCCCCCTTACTCTCTCTCTTCTCTCTGTATATATATATATATATATTATATATAATAATAATAATATTATATTATAATATATAATATAGTATTGTATGTATGTATGATGTATATTACATATATATATAAATAAAATATATATATATAATTTAATAATATATATATAATAATAATATATAATCTTTTCTCTTCCTCTCATTTTCCCTCCCTCCCTTCCTCTTTTTATCTCTCCATCCATCCATCCATCAGTTCCCTCCTTCCTTCCTTCCTCCCTCCTTTCCCTCTCCCTTCCCTCCCTTTCTCCTTCTCCCCCTTTCCTTCCTCCCTCACTCTCTCCCCTTTCCCCCCTTTTTTCCCCCCCCCTTCCAAATCCTTTTCCTCTTTCTTTTTGTCGTATGTTTTTCCCGTGTGTCTTTTTGTCTCTCTTTCTCTCTCTCTGTCTGCCGGGTTTCTCTCTTCCCCTCTCTCTCTCTCTCTCTCTCTCTCTCTCTCTTCTCTCTCTCTTTCCTCTCTCCTTTCTCTCTCTCTCTCTCTCTCTTTTTTCTCTCTCTTTCTTTTCTCTTTTTTTTTTTTCTCTATTGCTTTCCCCCACCTATCTCTCTCTCTCTCTCTTCCTCCCTCCCCCCTTTCCATCCGTCTGCTTTTTGCTCTCTGTCTTTCTTTCTGTCCGTCTGTCTGTCTGTCTCTTCCCCCCTTTTTTTATTCCTCCATTATCCATCCATCCCTTTCCTTCCCTTTCCCTTTTTCCCCCTATCCCCCCCCCCCTCCCATCCCCTCCCCACCATCCTATCCTTTTTTTTCCCCCTTTTCGTTTTTTTGTCTGTCTGTCTGTCTATTTGTCTGTCTGTCTCACTCCCTCCCTCCCTCCGTTGCTACCCCCCTCTCTCTCTATTTTCTTTTTCTTTTTCTGTCTTTTTCTCTCTCTCTTTGTTTTTTCGAGTTTTCCCGTTCTTATTTGTCTGCCTTTTTTTCTGCTTATCTACACATCTATTTGTCTATTTTATCTATCTATCCATCATCAATCTTTTTACCTATAATTGATCTCTTCATCTTTTCATCATATATCTATCTTTTAATCTTTTTTATCCATTCATTATCTATCCTCATTATCTATCCACTATCTATCCTTTATCATCTATTATCCATCTACCTTTTTTCTATCTATCAATCTACACATTTATTATCTTTTAGCATCGTAAATTTTTACCCCCCTTTCTTTCTTTTTTTCCTCATCACCTTCCCCGTTAATTTTACTATACATACACGAACATACGCATAGAACTGCATATAAACATTTAGTTGCATGGGAGAGAATACAATACTCAAAAGAGGTTTATTTAAAGGTGGAGCAGTTTCGAAATCCTTCTGAATCTCCAAAGCTACAGATGTTTCGAAACTGCTGTCTCGTCCTTCGATAAATCTTCTTGTGTATAGCATTTTTTTCTCTTTTCTTTTTTTTTTGTTATTCTACCTACAAGGGTGGGATTCTTTGTGTTTGTTAATATATATAAACATAATGCATGTTTACAAGTGGGTGCATATTATTTACAAACCCAGATAAAAAATTTGCATTTTTATCGTTTCACTTCATTTGACTCAATTTCACAATGGGTTTTCTGTTTTTGAAACGCTTCATTTCCCCATCGATCAATCGAAATAAAAAATGCGTTGCCAATTTTTCTTTTAAATGGCGTTATTTTCCAAGTTTAATTCTTTATTTATTCCTTTGGCGATATATTTTGATTTATGTTTTAATTTCTCTGTTCATTTTATTAGCTTGTTTTTCATTTATTTATTTGCTTATTTACTAATTCACTTTATTTTTATTTATCTATTTATCTATTTATCTATTTATTCATTTTTCTTCTATTTCAACTTCCATTTACTGTTTTTTTAAAACTATTCATTTTTTTATTTTTTCTTTTTATCTATTCTTTTTTGTATTTATCCATTCATCATCTGTTTATCTGTTTTTCTATTCATTATAATTTTTTCATTCGTTTTTCTTTTTCCCTCGTGAAAGGAAACTCTCCGGTGTAAAAAATATCTCGTCAGCTGACCGCTTTTTCTTCAAGGAAGAACGTTTTTTGACTACTGTAGGTTAAACTTTATAAAAAAAAAAAATTCCCCGTATTTCCGGTTACAATATTTTTTTTTCGTCTTTATCATTTTCTTGTTATTATATATATTATATATATATATAAATTATATATTTTAAAATAAATAAAGTTTGCATTATAGTATTAATTTCATACAACACCACAACACACACACAACACACACCACACCACCAAAACACACAAACACACACACACACAACACACACCAAAACACACACCACCACACACACACACCACACAAAACACACACACACCATTATACATATATAAATATATATTATATATATATATATATATAATATTATAAAATATATATACATACAATATATGCTATATATAATAATATATATATATATATTATATATTAAATAGTATAATGTATATATGTGTGTGGGGTGGTTTGTTGGTGTGTTGTTGTGTGTGTGGTGTGTGTGTGTGTGTGTGTTTGGGTGTTGTGTGTGTGGTGTGTGTTGGTTGTGTGGTGGTGTTGTGTGTTGTGTGTGGTATGCATATATATACATATTATGCAAACATAATATTTTATTATATATAATTATATAAATTTATAATGTTTGCTATATATGTATATATATGCATACACACACACCCACCACCACCCACACAACACCCCACACCCCACACACACACACACCACACACACCCCAAAACCCCACACACACACACACAACACACACACAAAACACACACACAACACAAACACACCACCACATATATACATATATACAATATTATATATTTATATAAATTATATATATTTTATATTATTAAATATAATATTATTATGCATATATATGTATGTATTATTTTTATTTTATAATTTTATAATATATTATAAATTTTATATAATTAAAAAATTTAAAATTATATTTTAATTATATATATATATAATATATATATATATAATAATATTATTTATATATATATATATATATTTATATATATATATATATATTATATATATTATTATAATATATATATTTATATATATATATATATATATATATATTATATATAAAATATAAAATATGTATATTGAATTATGTGTGTGTTGTGTTTGTGTGTGTGTGTGTGTGGGGGTGTGTGTGTGGGGGGTGGGGTGTGGGTGTGTTGTGTGTGTGTTGTGTGTGTGTGTGTGTGTGTGGGTGTGGTGTGTGTGTGTGGGGTTTTGGTATGCTATTTTACATATATATGCAAAAAAATATAAAATA
>NC_051388.1:6710113-6712613 GCF_015228065.2 Penaeus monodon
CTACTACAACTAATGATAATGATATTACTACTAATACTAATACTACTATTATTGGTATTACTGTCATTAGTATTATTGCTTATTATTGCTGTTCATTCCTCTTCTTTCTCTTTCTCTCTCTTTCTCATTCTCGTCCTCCCCCCCCCCCTGTTTCTCGTCGTTTATGTAAGAGCAGGTTTCACTACCCTCTCCTCCCTGCAGATTGCAACGTTGCATAAACTTTTAATGTTGAGTCACCTTCTGTGCAACAGGGTGAAGGAAGGAAGGAAGGAAGGAGGGAGTAATGTATTAAAAGAGGGAGATAGGGGGAAGGGGAAGAGAGAGGAGGGAGAAGAGAAGAGAAGAAGAGAGGGTGGAGAAGTAAGAGGGTAAATGGAAGGAAAGAGGAAGAGAAAATGAATAAATGTTAGAATAAATGATAGATAGATAGATAAATACAAGGATAAACATAACAAATAGATAAATAAAAACACAAATAAAAATAATAAATCTATACATGTATTTAATAAGATACATAAAATATCTCATTTATAGAAGAACTTTGTATTGACATTGGAGATAGAAAGCGAAATGGAAATAGGAAAGAATGAGAGAATGAGAGAGAGGACAAGAGAGAAACAGATTTAGATAAAGGAGAAAAGGAAATAGCCAAATGGAGGATGAGGAAAAAATATGGAGAAATCAAGAAAGACCGATATGGAATAAAGAATAGATACATACAGACAGAAAAAAAGATAAATCTCTCTCTCTCCCTCTCCCTCTCCCTCTCCCTCTCCCTCTCCCTCCCCCCCCCCCCTCTCTCTCTCTCTCTCTCTCTCTCTCTCTCTCTCTCTCTCTCTCTCCCCTCCTTTTTCTCTCTCTCCCCCTCCCCCTCTCTCCTCTCTCTCCTCTCTCTCTCTCCCTCCCCCCTCCCTCTCCTCTCTCTCCCCCCTCCTCCCTCTCTCTCTCTCTCTCTCTCTCTCTCTCCCTCTCTCTCTCTCTCTCTCTCTCCGTGTCTTGTTACGTCTGAGTCACGCTCGCCAGTTATTCGATATTGCTAAGCCCTTTTTCTTCTGAGTTATGCTTTGGACCTCTTTCGTTTCATATCTTTCTCTTTTTCTTTCCTTTCTTTCTTTTTTTCCTTTTTTTCTTCTTTCTTTTTCCTTCCTTTTTTTTTTTTTTTCTTTCCCTTTGTTTCTTTTGTTTCTTTTCTTTATTTATTTTCTTTCTTTCTTTTCTTTCCCTTTGTTTCTTTTCTTTCTTTATTTTCTTTCCTATCTTCTTTTCCTTCTAAATATGTGATTTTTTGTCTTCGTTTTTGTTTCTTCCTCTTTTCTATCTGTTTCTTTTTGTCTTGGATTGTCTCTTCCTCTTTCTCTCTCACCCTCTCTCTCCCTTTTCTCATTTTCTTTCTTTTCTTTCACATTGCCCATCTCTTTCTTTCGCTTTCTCTAACTATATCTATTTCTCTTTCATTTCGTTTCGTTTATTTTCCTTTCCGTTAATCTGTTCTCTTGCCTATCTTTATTATTATCGTTATTATTCTCACCTCCTCCTATTCCATTTCTGTTGAACAAAGGTGTGTGGTTTGGGCTTGGGGGGAAGGGGGGGGAGGGGAAGCTCTGGTGTCCTTGGCGATAATGTTGCTTACGTAGGCGAGGGTGACGGAGGAGGGGTGGAAGTGGGGGTGGGGGGAAAGGTGGGGGGGTTCGAAGCAAGAGAGGGGAGGGGGGAGGGGCAAGGGAAGGGATGAGGGGGTGGGGATGGGGGTGAGCAAGGTATAATGGTAGTGGGGGAGGGGAAGGCGAGGGAGAAGGGGAGGGGTTGTTCGAAGCCGAAGAGGGGAGGGAGGAAGGGGGGGAGGGAAGGGATGGGGTCGAGGAGGGGGAGGGGGGGGGAGGAGTCGTCTAGACTGCCAGTATCTCAAATATTTCCTGTTGGTTTGAGCAAAATTGGTGTTTGTCATTAACGAAATCCTATCGCGATTTGGATTATTATGATTTATATAAAAAAAGATAAAATAATAATGATAATAATAAAATAATGATGATGATGATGGTATTAGTAGCATTAGGTGTGATTCTTTGATTGATTGACGTTGGAATGTGAAAGCAAGTTGGCATGTAGACGCACACACGCACAAATGTACGTATTGCAAACCTGGGAAAGCAAGCATGCTAAGAAACATGCAATTTGAAAGCCAGACGTGAGCAGAAAGCGATATGATTTATTTTTAATATTGCTCTTATCATCATCATCATCATCATCAGTTTTGCTATTATTATCATTATTATCAATGCTAGTATTATTTTTGTTTTTGTTATTATTATTGCTGTTGTTATCATTACTATTGTTATTGTTATTATTACTCTTACTATTACTATTACTACTGTTACCACTACTACTTACTATTATTATTATTATTATTATCATCATCAGTTAGAATAAGGAATATATTTATATCTTCTCAGATATGCGAACGGATTATATTGAAATGCCAAGACAAGACAGAGAGAGAGAA
>NC_051388.1:6717613-6720113 GCF_015228065.2 Penaeus monodon
TGGTTTGCCTTTCCTCGTATTTCCTTGTTTAATGGGTTGGTTTGAAGTAGCGTGAGGGAGTGGGGGGAGGGCGGGAGGGAGAAGGAGAAGGAGAGGAAGGGAGAGAAAGAGAGAAGGGAGGAAATGGAAAAGTGGGAAAGATAGGGGATGGATTGAGGGAGGAGGAGGAGGAAGAGAGAGAGAGAGAGAGAGAGAGAGAGAGAGAGAGAGAGAGAGAGAGAGAGAGAGAGAGAGAGAGAGAGAGAGAGAGAGAGAGAGAAGGGAGGACATGGGCTGTATGTGTGAGTGAGTGAGCGAGCGCATGCTGTTGCTGTTGCTAATGCCGTTTCTCTGAAGGTCGAAGGGCAATTGAGGGTAGATAGCCTCGTAAGTGCTGGAGACTCACCACTGGTTAGCTTGAATTGTTTATTTTTCTATATTGACGGTACATGTACATTTCTCGGTAATATTTGTCGAATTTGTTATGTAAGTAATAGTTGTTGGTATCATCATGAGCCCGCTGTTTTCCATTTTCATGTGAAACGGAATAAAAATACCATATTGTTGAATCATTTATAACTATAGGTGGCGCAGGTTATCACATTTGTCATTATCACAGCCAGGTCACCTTATCACCTCGCATCTATCCCCCTCCTCTATCATTCTACCTTCTCCCTATAAAAGATAAGAAAGGAACAAAGAAAAAAAAGGGTCTTTGTTATGGTACGTTTACCGCGCAGCAGCTGCACGAGGGCGGCCGCCATCTTGAATAACGTGGGTGATGTCGAAGATAGATTTTCGTTTTTTTTTTCTCTTTTCTCTCTTTCTTTCTTTCTTTTTTTATGCCTCTTCTTGAGCTTTAGATCTGCGGGATTTATTTTTCGGTGGGTGTATGGAACAGATATATTAAGTCAAGTGGTGTAATGTTTTAGCCTCGGAATGCTAGAGAGCGGAAAAGAGAGTTGTAGGAAGGCTCGTCGGCTAGCTGGGTGTTTATTCTTCAACGGCGTTTGTCCTAAATACAAATGGTTATTATACAAAGATGAGAAATGTAAAATAATAAGAGGAGAAGAACAAGACAAAAGGATAATGTACCCTTGGCTCTCTGGAAGATCCGGGTAGCGGTAATTGCCAACTTGCACGGTTTGCTGGAAGAAATAGACTCGTTTGTTGAATGTTGATTTTGTGTATTGCATTTACTAGCGTCATGTTTCTTATTTTTGTTGAAATTATTTCCACTGACGATGTCTTTCCTCTCTTTTTTATTATTCTATGTTACTTCGCTGTTTTCTCTCTTTATCTCATATATTTTCATTCTTTCGTCATCATTATTATAATCTCTTCTTTCATCTCATCTATTTCCCAGTTTCTTGTCTTCACCCTCTCTGCCTCTAAAATCTCTCTTCTTTAGCATGTTCATTTATCATCATATTTTTATTTCCCCGTTTTCTCTTAATTCCCCCCTCCCCCCTCCCCCCTTCATCCTGTTTCTATTTCCTGTTTTCTGTCATCTTTCCCGTTTTCTTTCTCATCAACCCTTTTCCGCTCTCTTCCTCTCTTTGGGGTATTGATTTGCTCCTCAGGGTCAGGGTTGCAACCTAGCCTTGGTAGGTAGGGGAGAGAGAGAGAGAGAGAGAGAGAGAGAGAGAGAGAGAGAGAGAAGAGAGAGAGAGAGAGAGAAATAGAGAGAAAAAATAGAGCGAGTGCGCGCGCGTGGTTGCAAATTTGAGTGCGTCCTTGTGTCCGTATAGTTTGTAATGAGCGGCGGATTGTGTTGGAGTAAAACGATCTCCGCAGTATGCCACTCAAGCACTTCCTCAAGGCAAACAGATTAATTGTCAGGCAACCGGACAGCAAGCACACGCACGAGGAAACGAGTTGTCTTGTCAATAACGCCGTGTCATTTTAGTGAAGTGTTGACACGATTTCTAATTCCTGTGTTTCTCCTCTTCCTATTCTTTTTCTTCTTCTTGCTTCACCCTTCTCCTCCTCCTCCGCTTCATCATTATTATCCTGGCCTTCATCCTATCTGCTCCTTCTCCTCTCCCTCGTCCTCCTCCTCCTCCTCCTCCTCCTCCTCCTCCTCCTCCTTTCCCTCCTCATCCTCATCCTCCTTTCCCTCCATCTCCTCCTCCTCCTACTTCGCTTCCTCATCTTCATCCTCCTGATCCTCCTTTCCTTCCATCTCCTCCTCCTCCTCCTTCGCTTCCTCCTTTAGATAAGTGACCCCATTTTTTCGCTGCCGTCCTTATGCAAAACGTACATAAGTACATACATACACATTAAACACACAAATACATACACATAAACATTCATACAGTTGCCCACATGATACATAATTCAACCACGTGTGGAAAAAGCTTATGTATCAAGTATCACTACGTATGCTTTTTGGTTGTTGTTACCACTACTACGTACCAATACCAGGTATCACCCCCCCCCCCCATGCAGTATAGCTCGGCGAGGGTGTGTTAAGTGGCTTACATGTTTAAAAATAATTTCTTCTCCCTTCGCAGCTCAC
>NC_051388.1:6730113-6737613 GCF_015228065.2 Penaeus monodon
GCGATAGTGAGAGAGTAGGGGTTTGGGGGGGGGTAAGACCTGGCAGCGAGGGAGGGGCGAGGGAGAGTGCCACGCGTGTATATAAAGACAGGGCCAACGAGTGCCAGCAAGAGTAGACGAGAGATCGCGTTCAGAGAGAGAGAGACCTTTGGTGCGAGATTGGGCTTCGGCCCCCAATAGCGTTTAAGTTGAAGAACATCCGTCATCGCCTTGGGAGAGAGAGAGAGAGAGGGGAAGAACAGCTGAATAACTGTTGAAGAACAAGCACGAGCAGCGAGATCAAGAGGAGAACGAAGGAATAGAAGTGGGAAGGGGAAAAAATAAGTAGTTTCCCTGTAAGGAGAGGAAGGATCGGAAGAGAGAGAGAAAAAAAAAAAGGAAGAGAAAAGTGTATTAGTCAGTGCTCCGACTGAAGCCTAGAAGAAGAAGGCGATAAGAAGAAGAAGGCGAGAAAAAGCAGAAGGGAAAAGCCGAGAAGCCACAAGACAAGATGGAGGTTCTGGCCAAGTCCCTGGCTGCTGCCCCGCGACTCCTCATGTTGTGTAAGCCTTGTGCCGCCCGGCCCCGCACGCCCGCACCCACGCCCACCCACGAGTGCCACATGGCCCATGACATCTCCACCTCCTCCTCCACCACTTCCTCCACCACTTCCCTCCAACCCCAACAAATCGAGAGTCCCTTTGCTGCTAACAAAACTAACGACTTACTCAGAGGTAGAAAGCTGACTAACAGTTTTAACTAACGGTTTGCTCTTGTTAGTATTATTAATTATGTGAAGATTTTTTTATTTATCGTGTCTAAGGGTTTTGGGTTTTATTTGATATGATAAAAAATAGTAATCGACATATTTTTCATTTGTTAATTACTATATATATGTTTACACGGGGGGGGGGGTGTAAATTATTTAGAATTTAAAATATTAAGAATTTACGTGATAATGAGGGTAATTACTTGTAGTATATTTTACAAGCTAAAACAAAAAAAAGCGATGATTGAGAGGAATAAGAAAGATGTTTCGATGCCGTGGTTGTTTGGTGTTGTTGTTTCGATGTCATAGTTGTTTGTTGTTGTTGTTTCGATGTCATAGTTGTTTGTTGTTGTTGTTTCGATGTCACGGTTGTGTTGATATAACGTTCCTCTCCGTCTTGATTACTAATATAACCTTTACAGACTAATTGTTTGTGCTTGTATCTCTTCTTTTCTTGTGTTTCTTTCTCTCGCATTTAGGTCCTTCGAATTTGAGCCTCTCCCCCCCCCCCCACACACACACACCTTTCTTTCTTATTTAACTCTGTTATCATCGTTATTGTTCTCTCCATCCTTTTTTTTCTTCCTTTTTTAATTGACTTTCCCATCCCCGCATCTCTTTTGCTGGATATGCCCCCTTTTTTCTGTTTCTCTATTTATCAATCCGTCTATCTATTTATCTATCTTTTTCTCTCTTTCTTTTTGTTTTTATTTCTCTTTCTCTTTCTCTTCCTCTGTGTATCTCTCTCTCTTGCTTTGTTTATCTCTCTCTCTCTCTCAGTTTCTCTCTCTCTGTTTCTCTCTCTCTCTCTATTTCTCTCTCTCCCTCTCCCCCCCCCCTCTCTCTCTCTCTCTCTCTCTCTCTCTCTCTCTCTCTCTCTCTCTCTCTCTCTCTCTCTCTCTCTCTCTCTCTCTCTCTCTCTCTCTCTCTCTAAGATACAGCCTTCAGCCCCTCACTTCCTCTTTCGTTTTGCTGAATTATTATTATTATTATTATTATTATTATATATTGTTATGCAACGAAAAAAAGTGAGAGAAGAGACGGGGTAGAAATGAAAGAGAAAGCAGGAGGAGAAGGAAAGGGTTGAAATAAAGATAAGGAACAAGAGG
Organism: Penaeus monodon; assembly: GCF_015228065.2. NCBI lineage: Eukaryota > Metazoa > Arthropoda > Malacostraca > Decapoda > Penaeidae > Penaeus > Penaeus monodon. The sequence goes on from NC_051388.1 coordinate 6,731,971, forward strand.
AGGAAGAAAGGGTGGATTAAGGATGAAGAATAATGAGGAGGAGATGGAGAAGGAGGAGAAGGAAAGGATGGGCAGAGAAGTCATAGCAATTATCAATTAATTATTATTATGTTGAATGAGCTAGTGAAGAAATGCGTATTTAATTAAGACATAGCCATCTGCTTTCGAATCGTATCATATGTACGTGTGCTTATGTATATATAATATATATATATATATACATATATATATATATATATATATATATGATATATATATATATACTATATATATATATATATATATATACATGTATACATATGTGATTTTATGATTTTCCAGTTTTTGTTTCCATTCGTTCGTTTCAAGAAATATTAATAAATCGGTAAAATGGGAAAACAGACGCACACAAAATGCCAGATAAACATTAACCCCCCCCCCCTTCCCCCTCGCAGCGTGCAGCACGTGCGCCCAGCAGATCGCGCAGGCCTCCAGCTCCCAGCACGTGTGTTCACCCGCCCACGAACTCGCGCCGGCGCTCTCCAACGGCAACGGCAGCGGCATGGGCGGCGGGAACGGGCGTCGCCTCAACCGCCGCACCGAGCTCGACTTCGAGGAGCTGATGGCGCTGCAGATGGCCGGCGACATCGCGCTCATCGATGTCAGGAACCCCAAGGAGCTGGAGAAGCATGACGCCATCCCCGGGGCCGTCAACATCCCCCGTGAGTTGAGCTCTGGTGCAGCTTTTTTTTTCTGTGTGTGTTTTTTTCTTCATCTTCTTCTTTTGTGTGTCTCTTTAAGGGTCTGTTTATATATATATATATATATATATATATATATATATATATATATATATTATATATATATATATATATATATATATATATATATATATATTATATATATATATATATATATATATATATATATATATATATATCGTCTTGTCATGGGGGATTTTTTTTTTTTTATCTGCACCCTTTCCCATGATATATATATATATATATATATATATATATATATATTATATATATATATATATATTATATATATATATATATATATATATATATATAGTTATATATATATATATATATATTATATATGTATAATATATATATACTATATATATATATATATATTATATATATATATATATATATATGTAAATATGTATAATTTTTTTCCCTTCCTACAAATTCCCAAGTTGTTGACATGTTTTCCAATCATGCCAGTACTTAGCCAAAAAATATGATAGTTAACAGAAAAAAAGAAAGGTTAAGGACACTCTGATTTAGAACACTTTAATCGTATTTTTCCTCGTGGCCTGACCAACGCGAACGCACGCTTATCAGATACGGGAGATAACAGTTGGGGGAGGGTTGGGGAAGGCTGGGGGAGGGTTGGGGAAGGCTGGGGGAGACTAGGGACAGGGTTGGGGGAGAAGCCGGAGGGATATGGTAAAAAAAAAGAGGAAAAGGTGTTAGGGGAAAAGGTGGGATGAAGGAGGGGGAAAGGGGTAAGGGAGAGAACGAAAGAAGGGGAAAAAGGGAAGGGGAAAGGAAGGTCGTGATTCATTAAAAAAAAATCTTAGTGGTTTTCTTACTAAAGAAGGGGGGAGGGGAGTGGAAGGGGAGAAATGGTGTAAAGAAGTAAGAGAGGGGAAGGGAAGTGCCGAAGGAGGGAGGTGGGAGAAGAGGGGAGAGAGGGAGGCAGAGACACACATATAAGATCAAATTTTAGTGATTTTATTATTGGGGAGAAGAGGGGAGAGATGAGGGCGAGGAAGGAAGATAAAAAAGAGAGAGATAGTGAGGGAGAAGTTTTTGGAAAGTAGGGGCGGGGGAAGGAAAGTAAAGATCCACATAGAAAAACTAGCATAATCATTTTCTTTTAAGGGGATGGGAATCTGGAGAAGGGGAGAAAATAATGAAAAATAGGGGACAGGAAGGAGAAGGGGAGAAGTAGAGAATAGAGGGGGGGGGGGAGATCACACAGCATTGAAACTGAGAGTGACTGTTTTATCTAAACCGGATAACCATACTTATTTATAAAACACAACAACACATACATCTCAGGGACTAGGGACTGTCGGAGTGAGAGCCATCGACGTAACTGGGGGACAGAGGGACCATCTGGCGCCCTTAAAATTCGTACCTGAACTGTGCTTGCGGAATCACGTGAAATCCAATTAAGTCGCAGTTTTTTTCTCCGCTTCTTCTCTTCTCCCCCCCCCCTCACTTCTCTCCTCTCTCTCGTTTCTCCTCACCCCTTTTCTTCTCTCCCCAAGCTTTTCCCTCTCGTACCGTCCATCACTCTTCTATACTTCTACTCTTCTTCTCTGTCCTCTTTACATCGCACTACAAATAATGGCGGGGGAGATCCCATCTTCTAAACTACGTGACTTTCTCTCTCTAAACTCGTAACTCTTCATCCTAAACTCCACTCTCATCATCTCTCTCTCGTCTGCTCATCCTCTACTTCTCCTCTCTCTCGCTTCTCGTCTCTCTACTCTGCTTCTCTCATCTCTGTTCTCATTCTGCCTCTCTCTCTCTCTCCTCACTCTTTCCTCTCTCTCTCTCTTCTCTCTGTCCTCTCTCTCTCTCTCTCTCTCTCTCTCTCTCTCTCCTCTCTCTCTCCTCTCTCTCTCTCTCTCTCTCTCCTCCTCTCTCTCTCTCTCTCTCTCCTCTCTCTCTTTTCTCTCTCTTCCTCTCTCTCTCTCTCTCTCCTCTCTCTCTCTCTCTCTCTCTCTCTCTCTCTCTCTCCTCCTCTCTCTCTCTCTCTCGAGTTTTAGAGAGAGAAGCGACGCACGACTTAGACTCGGGAGGGTAAACAACATGCCGCCGATGGGGAACGTAGATCACGGGAGGGAGGGAGGGGGGTGAAGGGAGGAGGTAAGAAAGAAAGGGAGAGGAGAGGGGGAGGTCTGGATAAAGGAAAAGAATGGGAAAGGGGAGAAAGGAAAAGAAAGTAGAAGTAAGCAAAAAGGAAAGAGGACAGGAAAATAGGAAGAAGAGAAATGGAGAAGGAAAGAGCTAGTGGAAAAGGCGAGAGGAGAATGGGAAGAGGGGAAAAGAGACAAAAAGGAGGGTTAAGGGAAAGAAGGGGAATAGGGGAAGATTAGGAGAAGGGTTAGGAGGAGGACGGGATGCACAGGGTTGCACAAGAGCCGGGTTTCTGGGTGCGGTTGCATTGGGTGTCGTCTGATGATTTTTTTTTTCTTTTTTTTTTCTTTCTTTCTTATCTTTTAATATTGGGATTTTTTTTTCGCTTTTCTGTCGTTTTTTTCCGTTTTAAATTTCGAGGAAGGACTGTTTTTTCCTCTTCGTGAGGAAGATAATGATGGTGATGATATCGATAATGATGAAAATAGAGAAAGGGTGAGGAGAGAGAAGGAAGGAGGGAGGGAAGAGAGAGGGAAAGGAGTGACGCAGAAACCCCTCCCCCCCCCTGCTGTCCCCCTCCTTGGCGAAGGTGAGCGGAGGTGTAAATATAGTTCGAGCATTTTCTTGCCCCAAGATGACTGGGTGTGACTGGGAGGGTGTTTTTGATATCAGTCGATTTAGGTTGTTTGGGGTCGGTTTCTTACTCTCTTTGTGTGTCTCTTCCTTTCTTTCTTTTATCTCTCTCCCTCTCTCTCTCTCTCTCTTCTCTCTCTCTCTCTCTCTCTCTCTCTCTCTCTCTCTCTCTCTCTCCTCTCTCTCTCTCTCTCTCTCTCTCTCTCTCTCTCGCACTACCACACTCACACACCACCCACCACCACACACCCCCCACAACCACACACACACACACACACACACACACACACACACACACACACACACACACACTGTCTGTCTATTTATTTATCCATCTCTCTATCTCAATTTCTATATGTCTATATATATCTCCCTCTACTGTCTTCCGTCTGTTTCCACGATTATAAGAACATCACACGTATAATTAAGTCAATTTAGATATTCCCCCTACTTCCCATCCCCTCCCCCACCTCGCATCCCTCACCCCCCCTTCACACCTCACCTCTCCCCCTCACCCCTCACCCTCACCCCTCCCTCTCCCCATCACCCCTCTCCCTCACCCCTCCCTCTCCCCATCACCCCTCTCCCTCACCTCTCCCTCTCCCCCTCACCCCTCACCCCTCTCCCTCTCCCCCTCACCCCTCCCTCTCCCCCTCACCCCTCATCCCTCTCCCTCCCTCTCCTCCGTGCTTGCTAAAACAAACAGACCGCTCGTTCCCTGTGACCTTCATAGGGTAGAGGAAGATGTGGGGGGGGGGGGTATGGGAAGGCAGAGGGGGTATAGGAGAGGAGAGAGAAGGAGAGGGGGAAAGAGTGTAGAGAGAAGGAGGGGTGGAGGAAGAGGAGAAGAATGAAGAAGGAGAGGGGGGAGAGAGAGGGGAGAGAGAAGGAGAGGGGGGAGAGGAGGGACAAGGAGAGGGGGGAGAGGAGGGACAAGGAGAGGAGGGACAAGGAGAGGGGGAAGTGGAGAGGAGAGAACAGGGAGGGAGAGTAGAAAGAGAGTAGAGAGAGAGAAGGAAGAGAGGATGAGAGGGCTTGGGGAGGGAGGAGGGAGGAGAAGGGGAGGGGGAGGGCTGGTAATGGTTGCATGATGCAAGCAGAAGTCTAGTCTTTGCACGTGGAGTTGGCAGGGAAGGAGGAAGAGGAAAAAAGAGATAGAGAGAAGTAGTAGAAGGAACATGAAGGTGATGAATTGGAAATGGTGGTGAATGTGATGATGATGATACTTAAGAATTAAGGGAGAGAGAGAGAGAGAGAGAGAGAGAGAGAGAGAGAGAGAGAGAGAGAGAGAGAGAGAGAGAGAGAGCGAGAGAGAGCAGGCAGCCAACCGAATAAGAAAGACAGATCGAAATAAATAAATAAATAAACAGTAAACGAAAAGAGGAATTAGAATAAAAGTAAGAGCAGATAAAAAAGAGAGAAAAAATAGATAAAAATCGAAACGAAAGAGAAAAGGCAAACCTCATGCAACAGCGTACTTGCAGCAAGCAGAGCGATCAATAGAGTACCTCTCTCCCCTCTCCCCTCTCCCCCCTCTTTGTCCCGGTAGTCACTCGCCGTTATATAACCGAACCCAGCGACCTTTCATTTTCCGTAGGGGGAAATAGGGGAGACGGAATAACGTCGAAAGGGGTGGCAATATAAGGGGGTAGGGAGGATTCACTATGTTATGTTACGAGTACTTACGCACTTGATAAAAAGGAGAGAGAGAAAGTAGTGCTTATTACTGTCGTATGTTGCTTGTAATGATGTGTAGCCCGGGAGAGGATTGAGAGCATGGCAACTATGTGTAAAGAAGAAATGACAGTTGCCATAGGAATTATTTTAGCCCAACCTGTTTCATTTCATAAGCGGATTTATGAATTGGATATATTGGGTATTGGGAATATTGGGCATTGATTTATTCGTATGTAGTTATCAGCACGGTATTACTGTTACTATTTTTATCGTTGTGATATTTACGATGATAATATTTATTTTTGTTAATTCTCTAAAGAAGGGGTTATTGAACTTAATATTTCGTAAACCATGTTTTGTATCAATTATTTACCCAGTTGATTATTTCGTAATATCACTGTTTGTATAATGATTATCGTGATTATACAAATCGTATTCATTGCATAGACATGTTGGTTATTTCCGCGCC
>NC_051388.1:6740113-6742613 GCF_015228065.2 Penaeus monodon
TATGTGTGTGTGTACGTATGTGTGTGCGTTTGTACGTGGGCGTGTCGAAGTAGACCACGTACATACCTGCTGTGGTTTTGGCAGCATTCCCGGCGTCACAGTGGCGCCTAGGGGGGAGGGGGGGAGAGGGAGGGGAGTTCCACGCGGTTCATTTTCCCATCATTGACGAATATTGTTTTTATTTATTAATATTTTTACTATATCCTTTTTTATATATATATTTTATTTTCTCTTTTTTTTTCGTAACATGGGTAAAAGAATAAAGATAATGATCATTTAATTATTAGTTGCGTTATGAAGGATTTTGTTATTGAACCTTCGTGGGGTTACGTAACTGGCCGTTCAGCCGGCAGGATTTCACGCGGGGGGAGGGGGGGGGGGGAGCAACAGTTGTTTTGCGTCGAGATTTTGAACTTTATGCCGATTCCTTATTCGCGCATGAAATTGATTTGGGAAATTGAGAAGGAGGAGGGAGGAGGAGGAGGGGGAGGGGGAGGGGGGAAGGAGGAAATAGCAGAGAGAGGAGGAGGAGGAGGAAGAAGAAGGAAATGGGAGAGAAGAGAAAAGGATAAGAAAAGAAAATGGAAGAGGTTAGCGAAGATGAGCGAAGAGGAGGCGTGGGGGTGAAGATGGTGATAATGAAAAACATGCCAGGGACTAATAAGAGAATTGAGGAAGATAGGTATAAAATAAAGAGTGAAATGACGAAAGAAGAGAGACGAAAGGTGCCTCGCACCTTTCGTCTCTCTTCTTTCGCCTCATGGCCTCGCAGGCCATGAGGCGGGAATAACCTCAGTGCCATTGGCCTGTTCGGCCTCGTCTCCTGTCTCATGTCTCACTTCTCCCTCTTCCTCCTCTCCTTACTCTCCCTCTCCCTCTCCCTCTCCTTCTCTCTCTCTTCTCTCTCTCTCTCTCTCTTCTCTCTCCCTCTCTCTCCCTCTCCTCCTCTCTCTCCCTCTCTCCGTCTCTCTCTTCTCCCCCCCCCTCTCTCTCTCTCTCTCTCTCTCTCCCTCTCCCTCTCCCTCTCCCTCTCCCTCCCTCCCTCCCTCCCTCCCCCCCGTCCTCCTCCTCCACCTCCTCCTCCTCCTCCTCCTCCTCCTCCTCCTCCTCCTCCTGTTTCTCGTCTGCGGTTTCGTCGTTTATGTCATCGGTCGTTTTGTCATTTCCTGGCGTCGGGTCACAGGGCACGAAGATGCTTCTTGGCCGTTCTGTTCACGGTTCTCCCCCCCCCTACTCGCGGTTTTATAGGTCGCATGAGTGTGAATGTGCTTGGGTTTGGGCCATCTTGCAGGCACATGCACGGATGCCTGAAGGTGCGTACGTAGAGGGACGAGGAGGGAGGGAGGGAGGGGAAAGGCAAAGACCTAAGCACGTGCAATTCACGCACGCATACACACGCACGCGCACCCGCAAGTACACGCACGCATGTACACCCACACACAAACATGCACAAATACAAATAGACACGCACACACACACACACACACACACACACACACACACACACACACACACACACACACACACACACACACACACACACACACACATACACATACACATACACATACACACACACGAGAGAGAGAAAATATTCCGAAATCCCGGCGAAAGAACGCGCACACCCAAGGATAAGGATTAATCCACGACTTTTAAATCCTCCCTTACCTCGAGCCCCGTAATCCTCCTCGCCTTGTCTGAGTGCGCTTGCTTGCCTGCTTGCGTGACCTTGCTTGTTAAGGGCGAGAAGGAATGCCGTTTTTTACCTGCAGGAGGCTTGGTCGTTTTTTTTCTCTCTCTCTCTGTCTTCTTCTTCTTCTTCTTCTTTTCTTCTTCTTCTTCTTCAAAGGGCGTGCGGGCCGTTGGGTATGTGGAGGGGAGTAAGAATGTTTATGTGATAGATAGATAGATAGATAAAAGATGGGTAGAAAGATTAATAGATGGACAGATAGATTAATTGATAAATAAAAGATAGATAGGTAAATATATATAAACAGATGAACATATAGATAGATAGATAGATAAATAAATAGATAGATAGATACATAGATAGATAGATAGATAGATAGATAGATAGATAGATAGATAGACAAACATGCATACTCTCACACTCACACTAAACACTAATTAGGTTAAAAAAAAAAAAAAAAAAAAAACATTTTGGATTCCGGAGAAGGAATTAGCACACGCAAGGATTAATCCTGCGAGTGTTTAAATCCTACGAGGAATGCTTCTCGGACTGAGTATGGAAGTGTATGTTTGTCATTGTGCGTGTAGATAGATAAATAAGTAGATACATATAATAGATTACACAGACACACACACACACACAAACACATACACACATACACACATACACACATACACACACACACAAAATCACAATCATACACTATCACACACTCACTCACAATCACACGCACGCACACCCACAAACAGACACACACACACACACACGATCACAAGTACAATCACACAGTCACAATAAATAAATCGATTC
>NC_051388.1:6747613-6770113 GCF_015228065.2 Penaeus monodon
AACTGCGTCGAAACCTTGATATATATGAGGGAGAGGGAGGGAGGACGGGATACGAGGGGGGGGGGGGCCAAGGGAGACAGGGACGGGGAGAAGGGAGGGGGGATAGGGGCGGGGGGGTGCGATCTGGCCCATCTAATTTCTTCCGCCAGTTATATAACGTTAGCGTGGACGACTTGGCCCGAAGGAAGGACGGATGGGAGACAAAGAGAGAGAGAGAGATGTAGGGTGAAAAAGATAAAGATAGTGAGGAGAGAAGTAAGAAAATAGGGTTGTAAGAGAGAGAGAGAGAGAGAGAAGAGGTGGGAGGTAGAGATTTGGGGTGAAGAAAAGAAAGATAGACAGGAGAAGAGAGAGAGAGAGAAAAGGAAGATAGACTAAAGAGAGAGAGAGAGAGAATCAGAAAAAATGAAGCGGATTTTTGAACCCGGGCCAGATTTGTAGCTGTGGTTTCGTTGCCTTCTTTGTCTCTCTCACTCACCTTCTTCATCTCCACCATGAATATTTCATTCCCTTTTTTGTTTTTCCTTATGCGTTTCAACATTTTTCTCCCTCTATCATTATTTTCCCCAAAATTTTCTTCTTTTTCTCCCCCCCCCCCCCGTCTTTCTTGTTTCCCTCCACCACCTCTACCTCTTCTTATTCCTCATTATTATTATTTTCCTCCTTCTTCCTCTCTTCATCTTCCACCAACAAGGGAAGCGAAGGAACCCGAAAACTGGGAAAAAGTAAGCGCGCGCCATTCCGTCTCTATGTTACGTAACACCGGAACGTTATGGTGACCTTAAGGAATGGGGAGGGTGAGAGGGGATAGGGGGGTGGGGGTGGGGGCGAGAGGGGATAGGGGTGTGGGGGTGAGAGGGGTTAGGGGGGTGTGGTGATTTTTTTTTTTGCCGTTCGCTTCGCATCGTTTCATCTCTCGTCTATCTTTTCCGTCTTCATCTCGACTTCTTTTTTATTCTCTTTTATTATACCTTCCTTTCCTCTGCTCGCGGTCTTTTTCCTCTTTCATTTTCTTTTTACTCCTTTCCCTTTCCTTCTCTCCCACTTCTATCTCCTTCTCTCTCCCTTCTCCCTCTCTGCCTCCCTCCCTCCCTCTCTCCCTCCAATCCTCTCACCATCTCTCTCTCCCTCCCTCCGCCCGGGGCAGGGAAGGAGAATAAGGACATAGAGATGACGAACGGCGAGGAATGAGGCGTCTGTGGGTGTTTCATTAAGCCTGGAATGTTAAGTGTGTGTGTGTACACAAAGATATATATATAGGTTTACATACAGGGATACATAAACACAGACGGAGTTATTTACACATTAACGAACACATACACACACACACACACACACACACACACACACACACACACACACACACACACACACACACACACACACACACACACACACACACACACACATACACACACATACGCATTGGAATAGTCCCATTCACCATCGATTTAACCTTGTTGGCCTACCTACTTGACCCTGATTGAATTTTCGCAGATCATTAAATCGCTCATTTCAGCCCCCTCCCAATCCCCCAACACCCCTACCTTACTCCCTGCCCCTTATCCCACCCCCCCTTTCCCCCTGCCCCTTATCCCGCCTCCCACCTCCCCCCTGTCCCTACTCCTCCCCCTCTCCCTCTAAAACAGCTGATTTGTGGACAGTCAGCTGTTCCGTTTGCCTTTTATGGTCATCTTGCGGCGAGGTGATTCCTTTCTCATGAAAGTTGGGATTTTTATATCACTTTTTGTGTTTGTGTAGATTTTATTGCATTTTCTTTTCCTTTTCTCCTACTTTCCATCGTCTTCCTTTCGTCTTTTTTTCACTTCACTTCTTTCTCATTTTCTCTCTCTCTCTCTCTCTCTCTCTCTCTCTCTCTCTCTCTCTCTCTCTCTCTCTCTCTCTCTCTCTCTCTCTCTCTCTCTCTCTCTCTCTCTCTCTCTCTCTCTCTCGGTCATTGACACAATTATTTTTTTTTTGGGGGGTGAGGGCGATGACTTGCACTTAGGCCTACTCTGGTTTGTCGCCCTTCGAAAATGCCAAGGAAAATGCGCTCTATTTGAATTTATTGATGACGCGGCTACTCTCGATCCGGAGGGCAGGCGAAGGCAGTCGGGTTACTTATGCGAACGCTCTATTTATTTATTTTTTTATTCTTTTTCTTCTTTGTGTTCATTTTTTCTGGATTTTCCCTACATTTTTCTTTCGTTTTTTTCTTGCGTTTATCTCTCTCTGTCTCGGACTGTCTTTATCTCTTTCTCTCCTTCACTCCGTCTCCCACCTTTCTCTCCCTCCCACCTATGTAAGTCAAGTGCCCCCTCCCTTCCCACTATACCCCCCCCCCCCACCTTCTCCACGCCAAGCAGGCCAAGGTCACTAAGTGTCTTACCCTTAGTGTTGCACCGGCTGTTGATAAGACAGCGTGCACTAAAATGAACAAGGGTATTGTGTGACCTTTCGCATTAGCAGGCATTGCCTTCTTGCATACACGGGCTGGATTTGCACATTCGTATTGTGTGTTTGGTTGTTTGCCTGTATGCTGGGCTGTCTAGCAATATACAAGCACGTATTTATGAAGTTAATGAGCGCACACACTCGTAGGCAGGCACGCACGCACGCTTGCATGCACACACGCATACGCACACATACATATACACACACGTACACACACACACACACACGCGCGCGCGCGCAGATGAGAGAGAGAGAGAGAGAGAGAGAGAGAGAGAGAGAGAGAGAGAGAGAGAGAGAGAGAGAGAGGAATAATAGTCTGGTAATAAGAGTCTCTTACTAAATACGGAAAGCAAAACGACAGAAAAATATACAGGAAATCGACATTCTCTGGCGTGTTATTGCCGGAGGTCAGTCATGCACTAGGTCCTGCAACTGCATTCCTCCTTCCGCGTCTGTGTCTGTCTGTCTTTAGCCGTGTCTTGTCTTGTAGGAAGTGAGGTTAGTGAGGTGTGCTCGAAAGCCTGTCTGTTGCAACCTTTTCTTTTCAGGAAGTTCGATCGAGCTTGCCTATCTGCCTTGGCTTTTCTTAATCGTATCCTGTCTTTGCTGTTCCAGGAAGACAGTGTGGGCGTGTCTGTATGTCTGCGTGCCTCTTTTTGTGTGTCTGTCGGTCTGTCTGCCTCTTCCTTTCGTACCGTACCTCGCCCCAGGAACCTTGAGAGCGTAACGCTACTTGTGTGTGTGTGACCTTGCATACGTTGGTTGGGAGGGAGGGAGGGGAGGGGAGGAGAGTGGGAGGGAGGGAGAGGAGGGGAGGAGGGAGGGAGGGGAGGAGGAGAGTGGGAGGGAGGGAAGGAGGGGAGAAGAGTGGGAGGGAGGGAAGGAGAGAAGGAGGGAGGAAGGGAGAGAGGGAGAGGGACAGGAAGGGAACTGGATAAGAGTAGATACAAGGAGGGAAGGTATGAAGGGAGGGAGAGGGAGGGAGGGAAGGGAAGTAGGGTAGGGGGCAAGAGATACAAAAAAAGGAGGCAAGGAGATTGAGGTGATAATAAGAATGAGAAGAAGGATGGATGGGAAGGAGAGAGGACAGAAGGAATAAAAATGAAGCCGATAAAGCAGAGAAAAAAGAGAGAGAGAGAGAGAGAGAGAGATAGAGAGAGAGAGAGAGAGAGAGAGAGAGAGAGAGAGAGAGAGAGAAGGCCTGCCTGTTGCAAAGCGATAAAAGGTTTAAGCAGCAGACAAGTTCGCGCACTGAGTATTGGGCGAGGAGCCAAATGCAACGTAAACACAAGTCACGTTGTCAGTGTACGTGCTTACAGGCGTAGTTCGTGTGGGAAGATACGCCGGCTGTGCGTGGGGCCGGGGATGGCGATATATTTTTTTTTCTCTCTCTCTTTCTCTTTCTCTCTCTTTCTCTTTCTTCTTTCTCTTTCTCTCTCTTTCTCTTTCTCTCTCTTTCTCTTTCTCTCTCTTTCTCTTTCTCTCTTTCTCTTTCTCTCTCTTTCTCTTTCTCTCTCCTTTCTCTTTCTCTTTCTCTCTCTCTCGTTTTCTATTTTCTTTTTTTTTTATTTGTCTTTTTTTTCTGTGTATTTTCTTTCTTTTTTTGTTAATCTGTTTTTCTTTCGCAAAGAATGGCGCCGTTGGTCTCCGGGATGGCTGTGTGGGCTGTGGGCGTAGCGCGGGTTTTGGCGGTTTCTTCCTTGTTCGTTTTCGTCGTTTGTCTTCGGCTCTCGTGCCTCCTCCTTCCACACGCCTTCAACAACAACTGCTGCTTCTACTACTACTACTACTACTACTACTACTACTTCCATTATTACTACTATTACTACTATTATCACTATTACTATTACTACTCCTACTATTACTACTAATACTACTACTGCTGCTATTGTTAATAGTATTACTACTATTACTATTACTACTACTACTACTACCACTACAACTAGTCCTACTACTACTATTACTACTACTACTACTATTACTAATACTAGTAGTAGTAATAATAGTAGTAGTAGTCGCTTTATCCCATACCTTATCCTTGAACATTATGAGGAATGTACGTACTTAGCGTAAAGCAAATACAGAGGTAGACACAAAAACAACTCAAAATATCGTAAAACTACAATTTGCGGTGAGGATAATGGACTCATGACAAAGCGCATGACAAAGGAGGGAATGACAGACGGAAAGATATGCCTCCTTCACGACAAAAATAATAATAATAATAATAAATGAATAAATAAAAATAAATAGAAATAAAAATGAAAAGAAAAGAAAAGATAAATGAATAAATAAAAATGGTAAGAATTTTCTTCCATAACGGGAAGGGAGGAAAAAATTCCTGACGGCAGTGTAAAGTAAGTGCTTGTTATCGATTTCGAAAGCAAAATTGTGTGGGATTTTTACTTCCGCTTGTAGATGCTTTAGAAGGGAAAAAAAATTAAGTGTTGGTAACTCTGTCCGATGGCCTTGAGGATGCCAGATGTCGCCATACGTGCTCAATTATTTTATTTGGAATATGGGACTTTTTCTTTCTTTCCTTTTATTTTCTTATTTTAGTAATTATTCACAACACAAGGGACATCAGGGCAGAATCTAGTATTGCCTATGCGTTTAAATTAGGAGAGAGGTAGTTATTCACGGTGACAATTAATATGCAATGTGGTACCCTCTGTCGTTTATGTGATTACGTTATGAATGAAAGTTCATTCATATTTTTCACCTTCTAAGATTTTAGGCTTAAAGGCTTCTGATTTGAAGTAGTCCGTTTTAACCGATTTTTAATGTTTACCAGGGTAACTGCATGTAATAATAATGATGAGAGAAAATTAGTTTCAAGATGATGATGGTGATAATGATGATTATGATAATGACTACAGTGAAGATGGTCATAATAATATATCCGTTTTACACTTTCCTTAGCTCTGCTGTATAAATATATGTTAATCAAGAAGAAATATATATTTTTTATTAATATGAAAGATGGAGATGGAGTAGCAATAATAAGAAATAGCAGTGAATTTAAGTTAATTGTCTTTATCTTCGTCTCCTCCTCCTCCTCTTCTTCTTCTTCTTCTTCTCCCTCTTCCTCTTCCTCCTCGTCCACCTCCCCCTCCCTCTCCCTCTCCCTCTTTCCTTCCCCTCTCTCCTTCTCCCCCTTTCCTCCTCTTCTTCCCTCTTCTGCTACTATCACTATCAGAGAACTAGAAAAAAAATGCACATCTCTGAACCTAGTAGGCTTCTTCTAAACCTTATAACAGGATAATAAAAGCGAGAGAAAAGGCTTCACTCAGCCAGGCCTTTTGAAGCGGTAGATCGCGAAAGGACAAAATCCCTTTAGCGTAATGCTCCCTCGGGAAGCTCTGCGCGCGTGTCCTTAATCTCAAGAGCGGGTTTTGTTTTTATTATCTTGTAATTTGGCCTCCTTTTGACCCGGGAGGATTCTTGTGGTTAAAAATGTATCTGATTTTTTTTTTTTTTTTTCTTTTTTTCTATTCTTTTTTTTCCTTTCCTCTTCTCTCTTTTCTTTTCTTCTCTTTTCTTTTCTTCTCTTCTCTTTTCTTTTCTTCTCTTCTCTTTTCTTTTCTTCTTTTCTCTCTCTCTCGTCCAATGAGCCGAGGTGCAAAGGCGCGTCTTGCACAATCCTCTCAAGGGGATTATTTCTGTTATCGGGAACGTTTTTGCAGAATGGATTAGCGCGTTACGTCACGGCTTTATTAATGCTTCGTTGCGATGGTCTCCGGTGTTGTTGTTGTTGTTGTTGTTGTTGTTGTTGTTGTTGGCGGATTTGTGATTTGTGGTGGTTGCCCGTGTTCTTGTTGTTGTTATCGTTTCTGTTATTGTTGTTGTTTCCGTATTAGTGTTGCCGTTGCCGTTGTTGTTTTCGTTTTCGTTATTGTTGTTTCCATTAGTATTGTTGTAATGGTTCCGTTATTATTGTTGTTATTGGTATGGTTATGATGTCTGTCGTCAGTTGTGTTGGCCGGAATTATGACAGGTAATGATGATGATCTTAATAATGGTAATGATGAAGACTAAGTATGAAAAGTCGTAGATATGTCATTAATAATAAGAAATGATGATACCGAAAATAATTAACCATAACGATAACAGTAAATATTTAGACCAATAATGATGATAAACTGATACCAATCACACCAGGTTTATTCCTTTAGTATATGTTTGTGAAGAAAGAGTGGGAGAGAGAGACTCGGAGAGAAAGAAAGAGATGAAGACAACGACAGAAAGATAGGGAACAAGACAGATTGATAAAGAGAGCGAAAGAGTGAGATACGAGTAAGTAAATAGATGAAAACTTTGTTTCTGAGCAATAGGATTTCACTAAATGGTACTGGCGTGGAACAGGTGACAATAACACGCGGGCAGAGTACGTACTGGGGGTTGGTGCTTTTGCTTTCGTAAATGGTCATGCAGAACGAAAGCAGATTAGGTGTCCTAGGTAGGAGGGGATGGGGGATGGAGGGAGGGGGGAGAAAGGGGGGGGGGGGCAGTCACATGGCGTTTGGGATACGGAGTTTCTTTTCCTTTCTTTCTTTTTTTCTCTTTTACTCTTTCTCTTTCTTTCTCTCGCTCGCTCTCGCTCTTTCTCTCCCTATTTCCCCCCCCCTCTCTCTCTCTCTCTCTCTCTCTCTCTCTCTCTCTCTCTCTCTCTCTCTCTCTCTCTCTCTCTCTCTCTCTCTCTCTCTCTCTCTCTCTCTCTCCCTTCTTCCCTCTATCTGCCCTATTCTCTTTCTCATTCTTTCTTATTTTTGTTTCTCTTATCCTTCCCTCTCAAAGCCTCCCCCCCCCCCACCCTCTCCCTCTCTCTCCTTCACCCCCTTCGCTAATTTTTTAAATGTGTTTAGCTTGGCCGCCCTTCGGTTCGTTGACTTTGCACCTTATGGCCGTTTCTATGTTTCCCTTGGGTGTGCGGGCGTGAAGCGAGGAATTTTAAACTCCTTTTTTTGTCTCTCTCCATCTCTCTCTTTCTCTGTCTCTGTCAGTCTCTCTCTTTCTCTTACTCATTCTCTCTCTCTCTTTCCCATTCTCTCTCTCTCTTTCTCATTCTCTCTCTCTTTCTCATTCTCTCTCTCTTTCTCATTCTCTCTCTCTCTCTCTCTCTCTCTCTTCTCTCTCTCTCTCTCTCTCTCTCTCTCTCTCTCTCTCTCTCTCTCTCTCTCTCTCTCTCTCTGAAAAACGTGAGTCGTTAGAGTCGCTCGTTTTATTTTGGCGGGGATGAGTTACGTTTGTGTTTGTTCTTGGGGACTGTGACTAATCAACACATGGAGGTTAAGAGAGATAGAGATGCAGACACAGACTGAGAGAAGGAAGGAATGAAGGAAAGAAAGAAATAGTTATAGAAAAGAGAGAGAAGGAGACAGACAGACAGACAGACAGACAGATAGACAGAAAGAGTAATACAGTGTCAGCTGAACAATGCAAAACGTCCCAATATTCGGAGAGCGACAGGTGCTTGCGAATCGTCTCTCCCTCCCTCCCCCCTTCTTTCCCTCCTTCCCTCTTCCCATCCTTCCCACCCGCCCTCCCTTCCTCCCTCCCTCCTTCCCTTTTTCCTTCCTTCCATCTATCCAGCCATCCTTCCCTCCCTCCCTCCCTCCCTTCTTCCTTCCCTCACAGCCACCCACCCTTCCTCTCTCCCTCCCTCCACCCACACACACCCTCCCTCACACCCACCCACCCTTCCTCTTTCCCTTCCCCACTCCCTCCCTCCCTCCACCCACCTACCCTCCCTCCACCCACCTACCCTTCCCCCTTGCATCGAAATGGCCTTGGGGATAAAATACTCCTCAGGCGGGTACGAGAGTGACACCCCATCATTACGCTGGAGTAAGATGGCACCTTGATGGCCCTCGCTCGAGTATGAATGTCTGGCACTCTGTCGGTGTATATATATAGGTATGAGGGGGTGGGGGTTGCGAGGGAAGGAGTGTAGGGAGGGGGGGGGTAGAGAAGTAAGGATAAGGAGTGGGAGAGGGTGGTTGTGGGGGTAGGCTTGTGTGTGTGTGGGGGGGGGTATGTATGTATTTGAGTGCGAGTGTGAGTGAGTGTATGTATATATGTATGCATGCATGTGGGAGTGGGAGTGTGTATGTATGTTTGTATTTATATGTATGTATGTATGTGAGTGGGAGTGGGAGTGATTGTGTATGTATGTTTGTATGTATGTATGTATGTGTGGGAATGAGTGTCTGTATGTACGTATGTATATGTGTATGCGAGTGCGAATGTGTATGTATGTATGTGTGTATGTGAGTACGAGTGTGAGTGAGTGAGTGAGCGAGCGAGTGAACGTCCGGTCACGCTGCCGAATTAACACGCGCGCGGGATGAAGTGAAGGCAGCGTCACATGAGTGCATTTTGGCTGCGCGCTGTGCCAGGATCCCGCCGACCTCTCAACTGGAGGGGGGAGGGAGGGTAGAGGGAGGAGGGAATGGGAGGGAGAGAGGAAGGAGGGGTGAGGTACGTGGTGGTGGTAAAGTTTTTTTTTTTTTTTAATCATCGTGTTCTTTTCTTCTTTGTCTTCTTCTGTTCTTTTTCTTTTTCCTTTCCCTTTTTCGCCATCTTCTTTTCTTTCTTCCTCTTCTTTTTCTTCCTCCTCCTCCTCCTCCTCTTCTTTTTTTCCTTCTCCTCCTCTTCGTCTTCCTTTTCTTCCTTCTCCTCCTCCTCTTATTATTATTTTTTTTTTGGGGGGGAGGAGGTCGGGGGGGTTAGAGGGAGGGGATGACACCGCGTCTCATCCTTGTAACTTTTGCCAAGACGTTGATATCGAAGCATCAGTCCCCATCGGCCTTGGCTTTGAAGGTGGGTCATGGGTGGGTGAGGAGAAGGAAGGCGGAAAGATGGGGAGGAGGAGGAGGAGGAGGAGGAGAAGGAAGGCGGAAAGATGGGGGAGGAGGAGGAGGAGGAGGAGAAAGGGGAAGGAAGGCGGAAAGATGGGGAGGAGGAGGAGGAGGAGGAGAAGGAAGGCGGAAAGATGGGGGGAGGAGGAGGGGAGAGGAGAAGGAAGGCGGAAAGATGGGGAGGAGGAGGAGGAGGAGGAGGAGGAGAAGGAAGGCGGAAAGAGGGGAGGAGGAGAAGGAGAAGGAAGGCGGAAAGATGGGGAGGAGGAGGAGGAGGAGGAGAGAAGGAGAAGGAAGCGGAAAGATGGGGAGGAGGAGGAGGAGGAGGATGGGGGAGAAGGAGAAGGAAGGCGGAAAGAGGGGAGAGGAGGAGGAGGAGAGAGAAGGAGAAGGAAGGCGGAAAGATGGGGAGGAGGAGGAGGAGGAGGAGGAAGGCGGAAAGATGGGGAGGAGGAGAAGGAGAAGAAGAAGAAGGAAGGCGGAAAGATGGGGAGGAGGGGGGAGATGAGAAGGAGAAGGAGAAGGAAGGCGAAAAGATGAGGAGTAGGAGATGGGGAGAGGAGTAGGAGGAGGATAGAGGCATAAAAGAAGGACGGAAAGGTGGAAAGAGGCGGGGGAGGGGTTAGAGAGAGAGAGAGAAAGAAAGAAAGAAAGAGAAAGAGAGAGAGACGAAGGAAGAAGTGTGTGTGTGTGTGTTTATACACACACACACACAAACACACACACACACACACACACACACACACACACACACACACACACACACACACACACACACACACACACACACACACACACACACACACACATGTAATGGGGTGTTTTGCAAAGGGAAGACCAAGCGACCGGCGGGCCTGTTGCTGGGGAGGTACGAGATGCGGGGGGGGGGGGGGGTGCTCGCGTCGGCCTTTTTCCAGGCGCTGATCATCCTTGTACTTTTTTCTTCTCCTCTTTCGTTATTTACATTCGCTGTATTTCTCCGTTGGTTTTTCTCTTCTGTCTCCCTCCTTTTTTTTCGTTTTCTGTTCTCTCCTTCTCTTCCTCCTCCCCCATTATTATTTTTTTCTTTCTTTCTTTTTTTTTCGTAACATCCCATCTTCTTCCATCATCATCATCATCTTATCGTTACCATTAGGCTGGCATCATCAATTTCACTAGTAATTGTCCATCTCCCATCTCCTTCCTTTATCGTATTCTCCATGCACTTTTTTTTTTTTCATTTCATTTTTTCCTCTTCGTCCTGTTTCGTTCTCATCTGTATCGTAGACATGTTCGTCCTTCGTCATCTTCCTTGCATATATATCAGGATATTCAGACTTCCTCATCTCTCGGTTATTCCTGTGTTTCTTCGTTATCTATTTCCCCTATTTTCCATCTTTATCCATTTCCCCTATTTCCTTCTACGTCCATGTTTTTGTCTTCCCTTTTTTTCCCCTCACTCGTGCATTCGTCTTCTCTCGTCCTCTTCTTCTCCTCCTCCTCTTCCTCTTCCTCTCTTTACCATTTTCTTCGCTATTCTCATTTGCTTTAAAGAGAAACGTTAAGGAAAGAGGGAAAAGAAAGATAAGGAGAGAGAAAAAGAAAGAGAGAAAATACAATAAGAGTACGACATGACAAGGGGAAAGGGGGAGGGTATGATTCAATGAGAATTAGGGGGAGAGAGGGATGGGGGTAGAGAGAGAGAAGAGAAGAGAAGAGAGGGAGGGGGAGAGGAGAAGAGAAGATGGGAGAAGAGAGGGAGAGGAGAAGAGAAGAGAATAGGGGAGAGGAGAGGAGAGGAGGGAGAGGAGATAGGGGGTTAGAAGGTAGGACTTGGTACACAAGTCAAGCGTGTCCCATTGTTGGCCGAGCTACGTATTATAATAAGTCAGGAACATTGTGTGTGCTTTGGATTGTCGCTTGCTGACTTCTGTGTACCTCTTCTTGCACTTCCAGATCTTATTCTCTTTATCACCCTCTTCCCTTCGTCATTGTTGGTTCGTTATCATCATCATCATCATCCTGTTTTTCTTCGTTTATGTCAGTTTTTCCCCTCCATCGCGTGTGCCCCACTTTTCCAGTCATTATCGTCATCGTTCTGTTTTATGCTTTTGTTTCAGTTTTTTCTTTCGTATCTCTCTCCCTCTTCTAATCATTATCATCTCTATCACCTCCTCCTTCTCCCCTCGTCACCCTCTTCTACCAGTCATTCCTCCCATTCATCTCTTTCGTCTGCCTTACCCATGTTCGGAATTTGCGGGTTGTTTTTTAGGCCACTTTTTTCTTTTCTTTTCTTTTCTCTTATATTATTTTTCTTTTTTTGACTCTTTCTGTCGCTGTTTTTTTTATGGGATTTTGCTTTAAGACTTACGTGTGTGTTTTCTGTAAGTTACGTGTGTGTTTTCTGTAAGTTATGTTGATACAAACAAGCAAGGTAATGGGTGTATAATTTTATTTTCCTTTCGTTTCATTTTCGTCGTGTGACTAATTGGTCCCTTCCTCTCTTTCTCCATCAGTGTGCCACTTGAAGCTCGCCCTCCAGCTGTCCGACGAGGAGTGGGCCAGGGAGTTCCAGGTCGAGAAGCCCGCCAAGTGCGACCGCAACTTAGTGTTCTACGCCCGGGGTCCCAACGCCTCGAGTGCTGCTGTGGAGATCGCCCATCGCCTTGGGTTTAAGATGTGAGTGGGCGGTTTATGTGTGGGGTTTGGGGGGAGAGGGAGGGGGTTTGGGGGGAGAGGGAGGGGGTTTGGGGGGAGAGGGAGGAGGTTTGGGGGGGAGAGGGAGGAGGTTTGGGGGGGAGAGGGAAAGGGTTTGGGGGGAGAGGGAGGAGGTTTGGGGTGCTGGGGTTGGGGGGGGGGGGGTACTGGGATTGGGCGTGAGGGAGAAATCAGAAATCGTACAGCAGGTCAAGGAAAGGTAGGGATTAACAAGGGTGATTAGATCAAAGTTGTCAAAGGAAGAATTGTGGGATTTTGCAAGGACGTCCGTAGGGTAAGGTAGGGATTAACAAAGGATAAGGGGTTTTAATTAAATCACGGTTACAGGAAAAATGTCTGGAGGGAGAGAATCCAGGGAAGAGAGTTGTGATAAAGGGTCGCATGTGTATCCAGGGGGGAAGGATGCTGGGTTATGGGATGTGTTAGGGGGGGGGGGGGTATAGGAAAATGATGGATGTCGGCAGTTACTTTGAGTGTAGAAGGAGTGGGAGCAGAGAGATTGCAGGATGGATAAGATGTAGGCATGTTATCTTGGGTCATGTTTAGATAGTTTTGAATGTCTTTGAGAGTCTTTGAAGTGGAGTTGGTTGGGGAGATCTGAGAAACAGAAGTTCTTATGAGGGGGAGTAGAGGGGACAGATGTTTGAGGGGTAGTGATTGGAGTGTCTGGATTAGTGGTGGGGATTGGAGTGTCTGGATTTAGAATGTCAAAAAGTCGGCCTTTCATCCTTTCAACATGGCTCGCACACCGTAGGAAGTGTACTGTAGAAGGGGTGGGAGCAGAGAAGGAAATGAAAGGAGAAAGGGGAAAAGACCCAAGGGAGGGATGGGGGGGGACTTGGGGACTTCCTGAGGACGAAATAACTGTTGTCCTTTTTAATGAGGATAATGACTTCTAGGGTTTTGTGACTGGGATCTTGTTTTGAGGAGGTTCAGAGATTTCACTTTTGGAAGAGAAAGGAAGAGAATTGTTAAAAGTTATGGATTCTTGGATTTAATACTTGGTTGATTAATGCCAATAATTTGCTTTAGTTGAGATTGTAGATTACGTGAAGACACACAAAGTCATGAAATACTCAGAATGAAAGGGGAAGGAATCCCCATTCCTGTAATTTTTCCCTGAAATGGTAATATTTACATATCTCAAAAAGCTTTTTGTGTAATATATATATATATATATATATATATATATATATATATATATATATATATATATATATATATATATATATATATATAAGAAATGCAAAATTAGTTCTTCTTTTAACCAGCTCTTTTCCCCCTTTTCTCTCCCTCAGGTCAAGGCACTACATCGGCGGGTGGGAAGAGTACAGCAAGAAAACCGGGCAGCCTCTCACCAAGAGCCAGGACCCCAGTCCCTTCAGCAACTACTACCAGAACCAGTTTGATCAGTACTTCCTGTAGATACCAGGAATGAAAAACAGAAAAGGAAAAGATAATAGGAAAAACAGTTCATGAAATAAGAAATGAAAAAATGTATCTTTGAGGAGAGAAGATAAGGAGGAATTTGAATTTACTCGAAATTTATGCTGCATCCTTCTCAGAGCTTTAGGGTTGCCCTTGCACATACTCATAGATATGGTTAGAGGTTATCACATAGGCAGTCTTATTTTTTCTATTTACACTCACGCTTCATCGTCATCTTCCCGTGTCTCCTTTACTTTAAAGATTTTGTCCAGATGTAGACAACACTTCAGCTTTTAGAAGGATGGAGTTAAATTATTAAGAGGAAAATAAAATGCAAAGAGATACAGAATGCAAGAAAATTAATGGAGAAACAAGGGTATGATTATTTTTTTTTCGAAAGAGGATGATGATCCAATGAATTTCATGACAAGGAAGTGAATGATAAAAAACTTCTGAAATAAAAGCACAGTCAAGATTATGAGAGTGCAAACCATTCAGTATTGAAAGAGAGAAAAACAAAATGAAAGACGAGAAAGCACACTCGAGGAAAGTAATACATAGGAGAGGAATGGAAGAATTCATTTTCGAACCTCTTGTTAGCGCTGACAAGAGAGCAGAGAAGCACCACAAAGAAAGGCATTGATATTAATCCCTCCCCTTCCTTAGTCTCCCAAATGTTGTACCAGTGAACCAGTAGATAGTTGTCGCTCTTCAAGGGTGAAATTTCTGCTCCCTCTTCATACCTCTTCCGAGTAGATAGTTGCCTACCAGTATATGGGAACAAAGTTTCTGCTGTGTTTTACTTAGATGTTGGGGGATATGTAGTCATCATTTGTGTGTGGATTAAAGAGAAGGGAAATGTAACAACAGAAAATTGTTAGAAAGAAATGATAGAGAGGATTCATGTGCAGTACTGTATTTGAACAGATGAATAAAAAAAAAAAAGGTACCTGTAGGCAGGTTGTGATGCAGATAAATGTATATTATACTCCTAGTAGATCTCAATGAAATGTAATGTAATATATAATCCCCAATACTCCTGCTCTCATTTCCAGTGTACTAGTACAGCTGTAATGCATAGACCTTACGAAGACTGTTAACAATTTCCTGTTAGTCTTTTCCCCTTTGTCTGAGGTAGCCAAGAAAGCTGGTGCCAATCTGTTCTGTTAAGTTATTAAATGAATTTTTTTGTTGACAGAATCAGAGGAGTTAATGCTCCTTTGATATGAATTATTCCTGAGTTACAGAAATGTGAGGTTTTGAAGAGAAATGATTCTTTTCATTCTGGCTGAGGTTACTTTTTTAATGGCTTGTGATTTGCATATCTCATAATTCTTATGTGTAGTTTTATTTTTCATCATTTACGTTTTTTGCTTTTGTTGATTTTCCATCAAGAAGAAAAAATGGAAAATGTCATTATTTTTGTCTCTAAAAAGAAAAAAAAAAGTATTACGATAATTTTGGTTAGTGGGGTTCTATCACTGCACAATTCATATACCCTTTCAATGGGGTTTGCATTAGAGCTCATCTGTTACAGAAGTACAGGATTGCAAAGTATGTTGCACATGATGATTGGAGCTCAAGAAATGTGGATGTCCCTTTACTGCAAAAAATAGTAATAGGAATATGATGTTTGGAGAACAAGAGAGTGAGGAGAGGGTGTCACTGTGGACTCACTAATAGGTGTATGAAGACTTAATGCAGAATGTGCTACGAACTACAGCCACTGCTATGGAAACTTTTATTTTTATATACTTTATTTTTATCTGCTTTTACTTTTTTTTTTCCTGAGAGGATAGGATAGGAATAGGGTAGGAATGCATACAAAAGAAGTGCTAAGGTTTGTTTATCGGATGGAAAGTAATTCTGTGATGTTTGTGCCTAATGTAACTCCATCTTGTAGAAAAGACAAGGGAATCTCCATTTTATTACAGATCTTTAGAATTTTTATACTCAAAAGCAATTCAGATGTATTACCTTGTCTATTCAGTCTTAAAAACAGAAATAAGAGAAAAAAAAAAAAATTAATGACAGTTTAGTAGTCTTTCTTTTTTCTCTTTCTTTCCTACTTGTTTGTCCGTTCTTTGTCTTAGTCTTTCTTCTTCCTTTATAAAGGATTAAACCTTGAGGCATGATCCTTTCTCATAATCTAATTATAGCAAAGGAACATGCATCAAGGACATTTTTAAATCCTTGCCAAAAAAAAAAAAAGAAAAAAAAAGTAAAACTAAAAACTTCTACTGTAGAAATTAAAAACTTTCAGATTCGTAATTTTGGAACAAGGATTAACGAGGACTCTGGAACCTGCAATTCGCTTGTTATTTGTTTTGAGCGCATTGTGGGTATTTATTGACCTCGGAGGAGCATGCCGGGAGACGAGTCGAGTCCAGATATATCATAAAAAAGATAATGATTGAAGCTACGACTTGTGTCCTGGAAAACAAATGGATGAGAAATGCTTAGTTATATACATTTTTTTTTTTTACATTTTTTTTCCCATTCACTATCACTTACATGCAGATCATTCTAGACATAACCCCCCAATGCTACATTTACCCCCCATTACAATTAATGACGTGTGACAAACTCACCAAGGTTGTAGAACAGCCCACAAATGACTTAGTGTAGTTAATAAGCTGTGATGATGTAAAACCTGTATCTCAAGTCCAGAGTGATCTGTATTAATAGTGATGATTATCATGATGATGGTAGGCTACTCAATAAACTGTTAATGATAAAAATAAAAGTGGTATTTTTTGTATTCCTGATCATGGAAGAAAATGTTTGAATTATTTATGGTTTGTCATGATGGTAACTTAAAAATATTATTCTTAATTGATAAAATATACACTATCTACATTATTTTATACTTGTTCTACATATATTTATTTATTTATATATATATATATATATAATTTTTTTTTTTTTTTTCTTACAATTATCAAGGACTTTTAGAAACTGGTTTTGTTCATTTTTTATTACAGTTTTAAATATAAAAACAATATATGAAATCTTTAACTGCAATAGAGGCTATGTAAAGTTAACTATTGCAATAATAATAGACAAATGTAAGGTTAAGACAAGATAAATAAAAAAGATTAAAGTTTAAAAAATAAACAAAATAGGTTTATACAAACATACAAACAATGTCATACTTATAACAACATTCATGAACATCGTAATAATGATCAGACTTACAACTAATCTCATTTATTTCCTTATTACAAAACTGATAATGTAGAAGAGCAGAACAATATTAATCTCCCAAAAGCTGGGAAAAAAGAATATAATAATCATCATAATTATAATATGTATTTAATACACATGAGAGTTCAACTTAGCAAACACGAAACTTTTTACCTTGCCAACCAAATACACTGGTATCAATGAAATGATGAAACCATGATGAAAGAGCGATTGATTGATGAAAGAGGGAAAGTCAGAAAATACAATGAAAGGACATTTTTTTACTTTCTTGCTTGCTTGCTTGCACTAAGGTGTGTAGGTGAGATTGAGCGGCGGCAATCTGGTGGCTGCTGAGCGGTCTCCCCCATGACTGACTCTAGGCCTTACTCGGCTTACAAGCACACTCCCACAGTCGTCCTGCTGTGGGAGAGAAGGAGTAAAATCAGGAGGTGTAGGTGTATTAAACAAATGGAAAAGGAGAAGGAGGAAGAGACCAAGTTAACTGGTGACGGGAGGAAGAAATCTAGAAAATTGTGATAACAGGAAGAAAAAGAGCAGAAAGGAAGGGGGAGAAATGAGGAGACAGAGAGAGTGAAGCAGGAGAGACAGGAGAGAGAAAAATAATGAAGCAGAAAGAATAAGATTGTGGATAAAAAAAAAAAAAAACAATTATGGAGAACTTTTAGAAGCCACAAGTCACTTACTGTATTCTGTTCTATGTGTTGTCTTCTGTTGGCAATTTCCCTCAGCATTGTCTTTCCACTTTCTCGTGTCTGTGGGAAAAAAGAACACAGAAAATGAGAGAGAACAAAGAAAAAGCTGAAAAAAATAGACGTACATTATGTTAGAAATCTAAACCTTACCGAGATCAAAAATTGATGAATCACCTACTGCTCTAAAACCATATAAAAGCCATGCCTAAACCTCAACAACAACCAATACTAGAAAGAGAGAACTGCTCAATTTCAACTCAGTAATAGCACATATGGAGTGAGACACAAGTGTAACACAAAGATGAGCAAGTTTACACTCTTATACTACCCTGAGCAGTGGACTTTCAAAAGGCCTTATATTCATTGCTTATACTTCTATTTCCAATATGTTTTCAAAGAAGTGCTATTATAAATTTAGATACAAAGAATATAATTTCACTATTAAGAGTTACATGTGTGATATATAAATTTAAGATTTACTACAAAATGCATAATATGCTGATATGTTCCCAAAATATCTAGAACTGATTTACAAAACTTTAATGCAATAAAAGAGATGGACTCCTTATGAAACAAACAAACACATTCATAACATTCACACCTTAAAATTTTCCTTTTCCTCTGGTAATCCATAATTCAAGAAAATCCTCACTAAAAGCTTTTCTTTTTCTTTTTCCCTCTCTTCTCTACAGTACTAAACTATTTTGCAACATCTCTAATTAGAGTTTTTTCCCCTCCCTCTATTAATTAATAAACAATTTAAAACATCCCACCTATAAATTTCCACTCCTCCTCTTCCCTTCCCTCCCCTCCCTAATGTTATTAACAATTTAATAACATCTCACCTTTAACTTTCCCCTGCTGCTTGAGATTTGCGAAGTTCTGGCTTCGCCCGGGCCTTTCACTTATGGCCCGGCAACTTTCCTCTACCCTCCCTACCTCTCCCTAGTTAACATTTTACTCCCTTAGCTTTCCCTCCCCTGTGGCTTCCCTCCCCACGTGATAGTAAACATTACAGTAACATTCCTACCTATGGCTCTCTCCTTTCTCCAATACCCCCTACTTCCCCAGCTGATAAAAAAAAAGAGTACCAAAACTCAAAAAAAAAAAATCCCCTTACCTCCATAAACAGAGTGCACTTCTGGGCATAGTCATAGGCAAGGTCAAGCATGTTCTTCTGCAGGTAATGACTCGTCAGGAACTGGTACACCTGGCCTCTATCCTCACACCGGTCTGCATCCTCCGTCTCTTGCAGGTAACGCTCGTATAGGACAGCTGCTTGCTCTCCCTCCCCTAGGCGACTGTACAGCCTTTAGAGGTACAAAGTGTTGTTTTACTGTGAATGACATATGAAGGAGGGATAGAAATGACATATGAAGGAGGGATTGGCTTCATGACGTTGTTTAGAAGGAAAGCATGGAAAATTTGAAAAGAGGAAGGAGAGGAAAATAATTTTTATGCTCCTTTGGGATACGAAAACTTAAAGAGGGGGGGGGAGGCTGATTTTCTGAACTTTTTACAGGGAAATAATGAAACTTAAGCTGAATAATTTTTTTGAATCTGTATCAGGAGGAAATTCTGAAATTTTTAAAAGAAGGAAGGGAAGACCATTAGTAGCTCAGGTATTCAGCCTCTGGCAGGAAAACAAACTTCAACAGATAGGGACATCAAGAAAAGAAAAATGTTTTTGATGTTGATTAATGTCTAACTGACCAAAGTTTCTGTAGTTTCCAATGAATTTCTTTCCTTTTGTCATTCAGATCTTCATAGCTTCTTATATAAGACTGACCATCACACTCAGAAAGGAGCATGCAAAATCTCCGTAGGGCTTAGGGAGACATGCATCATTGCTCAGAGACATGAATATATCATAAAAACTACTTATCTTTGTCACCAGACAGTTGTCCTATTTTGCAATATTTTTAGTCTTTTAGGTATGAAGTTTCTAAGTAAGGCAATATTCCCCCCCAAAAGGGGAAGGAGGAGGAGGAGGAGGAGGAGGAGGAGGAGGAGGAGGAAGAGGAAGAGGAAGAGGAAGAGGAAGAGGAAGAGGAAGAGAAGAGAAAAAGAAGAAGGAGAAGAGAGGAGAGGAGAAGGAGAGGAGAAGGAGAGGAGAAGGAGAAGGAGAAGAAGAAGAAATAGAAGAAGAAGAAGAAGGGAGAGGGTAGGAGAAGGAGGAGAGGAGAGGAGGAGGGGAGGAGGAGAGAGGAGGAGGAGGAGAGGAGGAGGGAAGAAGAAGAAGAAGAAGAAGAAGAAGGCAAGAAGAAGAAGAAGAAGAAGAGGGGTAGTGAGAAGATAGGAGGAGGAGGAGGAGGAGGAGGAGGAGTTAGAGGGCAGGAGAGGAGGAGGAGGAGGAGGAGGAGGAGGAGGAGGAGGAGGAGGATGAGAAGAAGAAGAAGAAGAAGAAGAAGAAGAAGAAGAAGAAGAAGAAGAAGAAGAAGGAGGAGAAGAAGAAGAAGAGGAGGAGAGGAAGAGAAGAAGAAGGAGAAGAAGAAGGAGAAGGAGAAGAAGGAAAAGGAAAAGGAAAAGGAGAAGAAGAAGAAGAAGAAGAAGGCCTTTCCCTTTGTTAACTATTACTAGATACCTGGGCATGAAGTGCCATTTTTCATGTTTTTTTCTGATCAATTCTTTCATGTACTTTGTAAGCTTCATAATACGTTTACAGGCCAACAGGAAGTCACATGCCATACTTCAAGTGGGCAAAGACTCTTATATTTGCATTCTCTGTCAATACCCTTTGGGTTTTCCTCTTATTTCTATGTTATTTATCATCGTATTTCAATATCTCTTTTCATGCCTGGTTTAAAGATACACTTTGGACATTACACATCATATCAAAGTGTAATGTTGTGATAAAATGCTCTAGAATTCATCAGAACAATCATACATATTAAAATAAGGAGAGCTTTTCCCTGCATGCAAAATATGAAACTGTCCTTAACTCAATTTCTACCAAGAGGAGCCTTTCCCATTCCGAGTCACCTTAACACTTCAAGCACACTCCTTTAACTCCCTTTTCCCTCATCTCCCTTAACCTTAAAGCTCCCTAAAAACTCACTTTGCCAGCCGCATCAACGCAATGCCCTCAATGTCTCCTACGCTGTGGGCCTTCAGGAAACACTTCTTGGCTTCATCTGTTTTCTCCAGCTTCTCGTAGCTCTCCCCAAGGGCGACAAGCATCCTTGAGTCGTTGGGGCGTAGTTTCTGGGCCTGGGATCACAGAATGGTAAGAGAAGGAGGGGTATGTATACTTTTGATTAGAGCTGTAAGGCAAAGGTACAAGTTTTTTTTTTTTTGCATGTGAGCAATTTTCTGAAGACCTACAATTTGGGATGAATACAAAACTTTAAACAAGATGTATATAGTATAAATCTATACAGTACTATATTCCTATAATCAATATCACACTGTCTAATTACCTGTTTGAAATAGTAAAGGCAGTAGGCAGGAAGTTTAAGGATTTCATATGTCTGACCAAGGCCATACCATGCTCTGTAGTCTCTTCTGTTAACATCTGTTCACAAAATAGTAGGGAATTAGAAAAACGTATTGCATTGTAGTTATCAAAAAATATCTTGAGTTGTGCTTTATAGTGCCAACTAGTAAATATAAATCAAGTTAATAATAGTAAATTATACCAAAACTTTACTTTTCAAGATAAAAGAATGTCACAAAAGAACAAGAACTATATCATACCTATTACAGTAATAACATCAAATAAATATAACAGTAAGAGCAGTAATAATAACAATAACAATAACAATAACAAAATCAGGACTACTACTCGAACATTATAATCAAATCTGCATATATTACATAAATCCCAAATCTAAGTAATACAAAAGTAAATACCTATAGTTTGTCAATAACATAAATAAATAAATCAATACCTATAGCCTGTCGATAACACTGGATTGCTGCGCTTGTGTTCTTCATCTCCATGTATTCATGCCCCATGAGTGTCCAGGCAGCTAGGTAGTGAGGGTTAAGCCGCAGTGCTCTCTGGAAATACTGTACGGCCTTCTCGTGCTGTGAGCGTAAACTGTAGTAGTTTCCTTTTGAGATGAAAAAAAATTGTTAGAGATTATCTTTTCTTTGGTAGGTAATGAAATAAGATACATGTAAGAAAGAGATGCAAACAATAATGAATACTGAAAAATGGAAAACAAAGGAGAGGATGACGCAAATGAAACAACTACTATAAAAAACATACATGAAACAATATTCAGTCCTTTGAAGTCATGAGGTTAAGATATGAGAACCTGACTACATATCCAAATGTATGAACATAAAAAATTAGATATAACAAGTCAAAATTTTTAACATGTTATACAAACAAAAGTAAATGATGAACCTAAGACTAGGAAAATAAGCTTCATGAATGTTACAAGTTGACTGTATAACCTAATACCCACTTACCTATGACACAACACGTTTCCACCCGGTACTTATCCACCTGCACTACTCTGTGTGCCAGGTGTGAGAGCTCCACCCGCATTTCCTTGACGTAAAGCAAGTTCGAGTATGTGTCTAGGTTGTTCAGACGGAATGGGTCGAGTGACTCCAGCTCGTTGAATATCGCCACAGCTTGGTCAACCTCTGGAAAAAATCAACAAATTGACTGTTTATTAACTATGTTATTAATTATTAAAGGGGGGAAAAAAAATCAACAATTTTAACACCTAAATTGATTAATGATTGAGAGCAAAAGAGCAACCTGTGTAAAGGAGCCATGAGAACAAGAATCCAGACCAGACTAGCCCCCGTTTATAAATAATCTGGAAATAATCACATATATTACTGAATGTACTCTTACCTCTCTGATTGTGGTGTGTGATGGCTACCTGAGCCATGATATATGTGGAGTGGGAGAGACCAGCTTCTTGTAGGCCGGTGTATATCTCCAGAGCCTCGTCATTCAGTTGCAGCTCCAGGTACGTGTGTGCGAGGAACAACTTGCGCATCCAGTGATCTGGGAGTTTCAGTGTGCTCAACTAAGGAAAAATTCAAACCATTAAAAGATGTGATTCCAAAATGGCATGCAGTAAATTACCAATTTTTCAGATTTAAAAATATAGGTAACTGTTGTGTTAAAATACTATGAAGCTTCAAAACAGATGAAAATAAGATAAGAACACTTTGCCTTGCCATTAACCAAACAG
>NC_051388.1:6772613-6775113 GCF_015228065.2 Penaeus monodon
CCTATACTATGCATTTCATAAAGTTGATCTTATAAAATAACTTGGAAAAAAAAAAAAAAAAAAAAATGATACCACACACTGCTTATTTTATTCAGACTAAAGAGCGAATAATGATCAGCTATGGAGTCTATATAACAACAAAAATATCCTACGGTCTTGATTTATCAGGAAATATGGCAAATAGAGACTTTAGAAAATAATGATAACTGAAAGTACAACATAGGTTCTTAGTATTATGAAGAAAAGGCAAGAGATGCTGGTATTGGGCATGAGCGGTCGCACATGCTAGGGTGACGATATAAGCCCCAAGCAGCAGGGCCCAGGCCATTATGAATACCACCCGTCGGCAAAGGGTTAAAAACATTTCCGTACATGTAATATCATAAATTCTTGAATACAGACCATAATACATCTGAACTCATATATGGAAACAAAATTTTCTTAAAACAAAGCAGTTTATGATGATTCTTGTTCAAACTGCCAAAGGAACATCTAATACATTAGCATTTTTTAAATTTCCAGCAAAACCCTATGATACCAAAGCATGTAACAGTTACAAAAGACCCTCCAACCTATACCCATATCAGTATCTATCTTCACAATAGATACTTGATGGAAAAACTAGGAAAAACTGAATCAACAAATTAAATGATAAATCTATCAATCACTTTAATAAAGGCAACAGATAAATCAGCTGTAACTAATAGCAAACCTAATGGGTCGACAATATCCTCGTTCTTCTTCTTCTCTCCAGATAGGTACTGCGAATATAAGTGTAGGAACTTCCCCAGATCTGTTGTACAGTCTTCGGTAAAGTAAGCACATCTGAAGGGAAGATGGCAAAGATTAAATGATCTAATTATGGGAAAATGTATTAAAATTTTCTTCTCAAATTCAATATAGATATGAAACTTACTTTTTAAATATTTTCCTTGAGGATTGTAAACAGACACTATGCAATATTTTTCAGAAGTAATAACAATTATCGGTATAAAAGAATAAAATAGATATCAAATGGATGAGAAGACTAAAATATCATAGGGTATACTAAGCCATAACTCTCAGACCCAAGTTCATGTATAACAGAAAAATTTTTATGCATGATATGACACTTTTTCTAGAATACAAAAAAGAAAGAAAGAAAGAAAAAAAAATAATAATAATAACAGCCACAACACCAATGCATCTCACCTGTCATATTCTTTCAGATCGAAATAAGACTTTGCCAGATGATAGTGGTCCAGCTCATCTCCTAACTGATCATAGTAGGAGTGCGATGATGGAATGGCCTCGTCTAACTTCACATCACGGACACAGTAAAGGAGCTCACTCAACCTTGGGAAATAAAGAATCTTGAGAATCACATGAGAATCGGAGGAAAAAAGACAAAAAAATATTAAAATGAGAAAATGACAGACCTCAATTGATAAGTGTTTACCATTCTTGTTTGTTAAATATTCAGCATAATTTAGAAAATGGTAGCAACACTTTTTCATTTTTTAAGGGGGGAGGGAATACACCCATTGAAATCATCAAGTCTAATATATACCCGACATTGACATAAACAGAATCACTCCGTACCCAAGATTAACAGGACATATGCTTTCTAGTATTGTCCAATACCGGAAAGCTTATTTAAGACACACTGTAGGTTTTCACCACCATATAATATACACAAGACATTAGTGTAAACTACTTTGTTCCAATGCCAAAGACTTCAACATAGTCCTGTGCCGGAAAGTGGCCTTGGAGTCACTCGGAGTCACTCGGAGTCACTCTTTTCGATGAAGGGTGTCAGTATGCCTAGTTAGGTTGCCGTTCAAGATACCACTCTATTCTCTGTCTGCATGCTAGGTGTCTCAACTTTCCACCATCCCAACTCTTGCTTCATACTCAACTGCTTGCATAGCCCTTCAGTTTTATTTCTTCCTGCATGACTTCTGTTATATATATTTTTTTAATAATATATAATGATAATGATAATAATAATGATAATAATAATAATAATAATAATAATAATAATAATAATAATAATAATTGTGAAAAAAATAATGATGATACTACTACTATTTAATGATGGTGAAGATGGTTATAACAAGAACAACAACAACAACAATAATAATAGTAATTTCAATAACAATCAGAATAACAACACTAAGTACAAAAAGCATAACTGATAACTATTCATACTCCTCTGAGAAAAAGTCCTTATTGCTCTGACTTGCAACTTTTGGGGCAGCTCCTAGGAAGTCTCAAATATTGCTGTATGAACCATCTGTCGTATAAATCAAAACCTTCCTAAACTGGGATTTTGTCCCCACACTCTAGCTTTTGAACCTGGACCCCCTGATCACCTGGACCACGCAGCATACATACTGTAACTTGCACAATATGTCTGTCCAAAAGCACAATAATATATTCAGTGCTTAGTAGAATCTGACATGACTATTTTCTTGAAGAGAACTGGGTCTGATCGAAACATGAAACTGTGCATTATCTA
>NC_051388.1:6782613-6791731 GCF_015228065.2 Penaeus monodon
GTGATAATCCTGTCCTTTAGTCCGTTTCAGAACCTGATGAGGATAATGGAAAATACCATAGAACTTTTGGGGAATAATCTGTATTTGAATTGCAAATATGGGGTGGAAAAAGACTTAATAATAAAAAAAAAGTTTTTGTTATTTTGCTTGTGTTTTTTCTACATTGGTTGCTTCAGGAAATTTATGCCACTAATTACATGGTAGATGTTGTATTTCAAAAGATGTATTGAGGGTGAAGATAGGATTTAATTTTTTTTTCTGTATAAATAAGATGATTGAGTTATTCCTACAATGATTCTTATGTAGCTATGGTCAAGTTTAAAAGTATACTATGGTAGTCATAAAGTCTGCCCACCTCACGATTGCATATAATTTCAGTCTTTTTTATTTAGGATTAGCATATTTCACAATTGATTTTTTGTCACCAGACCAGGCCAGATGCCTGCTGCTGGCGCTGGTGTAAGGAATGCGGGTGCAGTCTGGGGTCTCGGGATGGGCATGCCACCCTTGGGCTTTGGAGTGGTGCCGCAACAGCCAGGCAACCTGATGATGGGGGGCCAAGTCCAACAGATGGCACCACAGGTGGCAAACTGGCAACAGCAGCAGTTCCTGGCAGCTCAGGTGGGCATTAGCGACTGATTCATGGTTTTACTTTCTTTACATCTTGTCTGTCTCAGTTTCTCTTGTTCTCCTATCACTCTCCCTGTTCTCTCTCTCTTTCTCTCTTTAATTCAACCTGTCTTGCCTACTTTCTTCATTCCTCTTTTGGTAATGACAAGGATTAATGATTTTCTGGTATGCTTTATTCAGTAAGTGTCTGTGATTATTTGATTTACTTGTTGTAAATGACCATTTCTCATGTTATCTGTCATGTGATTTGCAATATTAATTCTCCTTTATCAGTCATGCCATTTTTCCACACAGCAAATGGGTCTGTCAGGAGCCACTGTGGGTGTACAGCCCTTGCCACAGCAACAGCAACATTTGCAACAGCAGTACCAGCAGCACTTTCAGCAGAAGCAGTACCAGCAGCAGCAGCAGTGGGCTGAGGCACAGAAGAAGGCGGCAGAGGAGCAGAAGAAGATGTACGAGCAGATCATGAAGCAGAGGCAATTTGATGAGCAGAAAATGCGACTACAAGCGTTCAGTAGTTCAAAAAAGGTGTGTTTTCTTGTTTTTGTTTGAGCAAGTTTGATTTCTTTTTCATTGGATTTTTTTTTTTTTTTTTTTTTCAGGTGATTGTGAGTAGTTGTATATGTATATGGTTTTATGTGATTATATTTTAACACTATTATTATATTATATATTATTATTTAAATTTTGGATTTTTATTAGCTTTTGTCATATCTTTTTTATTTTTGGCTGTGCGTAGTCTCGTAGTCTGTTTGTCAGACTGTACAAAACATCTTGATGGAAGTATGAATATTTAAGCTGATAATTTTGACTATAGAAGCCGTTAGAATATTTATATTTATTACTGTCCTATTGATATGGAAAATGTAGATATAGGATTTAGGTATGTTAAATGCCAAGTTAATGCTAGCACTGGAAAAGTGCTGTTAAAATTAGCATCAAATAAGAAAAGACAAAAAATTTTTATCCCAAAAGTCCTAATAATATTATTCTTTTCTTCCATGTCCTTATCTATCTTCTTTGCTTTCTCCTTCTTCTTCTTCTTTTTCATCTCCTCCTCCTCCTCCCCTTCCTCCTCCTCCCCCTCCCTCCTCCTCCTCCTCCCCCTCCTCCCCCTCCTCCCCCTCCTCCTCCTCCTCCTCCTCCTCCTCCTCCTCCTCCTCCTCCTCTTCCTCCTTCCTCTTCTTCTTCTTCTCTTCCTCCTCCTCCTCTTTCCTCTTCCTTTTCCTCTTCCTCTTCCTCTTCCTCTTCCTCTTCCTCTTCCTCTTCCTCTTCCTCTTCCTTTTCCTCTTCCTCTTCCTCTTCCTCTTCCTCTTCCTCTTCCTCTTCCTCTTCCTCTCCTCCTCCTCCTCCTCCTCCTCCTCTCCTCCTCTTCCTCTTCCTCTTCCTCTTCCTCTTCCTCTTCCTCCTCCTCCTCCTCCTCCTCCTCCTCCTCCTACTCCTCCCTCCCATTATCTTTATTTCTTGTTTATTGAATGAAGTGGCCTGTAGTGTACAGTTACAATCTCAGTGCAAATAACCAAATTTGACTCTCAGATGCCTGTCAGCGCAGACTCCATGATTGAAAACATCCTTGGCACCAAAGATGCTCCAAAGCCAAGATCACCTCCAGCTCCTCCTAAAAAGGTAAGGGAAATTACGAGGTTGAAGCCCCAGGATGAGCCCGAAATGAGGGTGAAAATATATGATGAATTAAATATTAATCGTTTTTTTTTGGTTTGGCGTAAATTCAAATTCGCATAGAGTTTAGTGTCAAGCTTCTGTCTGTGCAGTTGAGGTTGGTTTATTTTATTGTGATGAAAACTTGAATAAAACATTCATTTTATCAAAAGTGTGACTGAATCTATTGTTTATGAGTTGTTACGGTAGGCATATTTTAAGATAACTACCTGGAGAAAGTGTAAAATATATAGTTTAACAAGTAGATAAAGAGCATGTAAAGTAACAAAAGATATACTTATATATATAGATTGAAAAAAGTCAGTATTAAAAAAAATGCCAGATACACTTGGTCTGAGTTTACCTCATTCACAACAAAGTTGAGACTGAAATTAAGTGTTATATCTCTGAAAACTAGAATGAGATAATGAATGAGAGGGGGAAGTTGATGTAGTTTAAAGTTTAAAGTTTAAGTTGAAGGAATAGATATAGATGGACAAAAAATGCCTGTTTGATACTCACTTTATTCCATTGATAGCAAAAAAAAGGTAAAGTTTAAACAGTTCCTATATGATTATTGCCGTTACATCTCATAATGACATAGACTTCATTCATATGGTCAATTGATAGAAGTCATAACCTTATATTCAGTCCACTTGACAAAGTTAGTTCACTTCCAGACGAATTTATCCGCAAAAAATCTTTCAGATGGGAAAAAGAACCCCTAAAAGAAAAGGTGGAAATGCAAAAGAAAGGAACAGCAGGGGGTTGGTCAAAGATGGGTGATGTCGACACCTTATTCGTGGCCTCTCAGGTAAGATGCTATTTTTGATCTTTATTCATGTCTTTTTTCTCCTTCCCCTTTAAAAGATAAATGTAGGGGGAAATTTTCCTCGGAAAATATTTTTTTTTCATTAATGGACTTTTTCAAAAAAATTGAAAAACAGAATTTGATAATTGATTTTGAAAATAGGTTTATGGAAATGAAGAACATATACTGTTTTCCATTGACCATGGCAAAAGTATTTATTATTTTTCTTATTCTATTATTGACATGCTTCTTTGTCCTTTAGTAAAACTTCCAAAAGTATTCATTACCAATTACCTGAAGTTATCCTCATGATGTAGATGTACAGTTTGTGGTTTTGATGTTAGCTTCCCTTTTCATTTTGCAAGGGTTGTCAGCCTTGAAAAAAGGGGTTAATAGAAAAAAGGTAGAGAATGAGAAATTTAAAAAAAAGTTGGGACTAGGAGATGGTGAAAATTTAAAATGTGGCAAAATAGAAGAAAATTGTGACAAGGAAAGGAGAAAAAAAGGGGGAAAAAAAAGGGGGAAAATAAAGAGAAAGAAAAGGAGAAGGAAAAGGGGAAAAGGAAAAGGAGAAGGAGAAGGAAGGGGGAAAAGGAGAAGGAAAAGGGAAAAGGGGAAGAAGGGGGAACAGAAGGAGAAGGAGACAAAGGAAAGGGAGAAGGAACAGAAAAAAGGAAAGGAAAGAAGGAGGGGGCAAAAGGAAAAGGAGAAGGGGGAAAAACAAAAGGAGAAAGGGGGAAAGGGAAAAGAAGAAAAAAGGGAGAAGGAAAAAGGAACAGAAGGGAAGGGGAAAGAGACAAAGGGAAAAAGGAAAGAGACGAAGGAAGAAAAGGACAAAAGGGAAAGGGGGAAAAAGACAAAAGAAAGGAGGAAAAGAAGGAAGGGAAGAGACAGAAGGAGAAGGAAGGAACGAAGGAAAAGGGAAAGGAGAAGAAGGGGGAGGGACAAAAGGAGAAGGAAAGGAGACGAAGGAAAGGAGAAGGAACAAAAGGAAAAGGAGAAGGAACGAAGGGAAGGAGAGGAGACAAAGGGAAAGGAAAGGAGAACAAAAAGGAAAAGGGAGAAGGAACGAAGGAGAGGAAAGAAGGGAAGGAAAGGAAAGGGAGAAGGGAGAGGAAAGAAGAAGGAAAAAAAATAAAAAAAAAGGGAGGAAAAGGGGAAAAATTTTAAAAGTAAAGGAAAAACATATAAAAAAAGAGAAAAAAAAAAAAGAAAAAAGGAAAAAAAGACAAAAGGAAAAAAAAAGAAAGGGGAGAAAAAAAAAAAAAATAAAGAAAAAAAAAAGAAGAAGAAAAGTAAAAATAATGATAATAATAATAAAATAAAAATATAATAATAAAAAATAATAAAAATAATAAAATATAATTAATTAATAAATAAAGAAAAAAAAAAAGAAAAAGAAAAGAAGAAAAGAAAGGAAAAAGATAAAAAAAGGGAAAGGGAAAAGAAGGAGAAATAAAAAAGGGGAAGGAGAAAGCAAAGCCCTCCACGTGCCCCCGGGTCCATAAAACTCCCCATCTAAAACACCCCCAAACTGCATCCACTTACCGGGAATAAAAAGAGAGATCTCAGAGATTAGTTGATAACAGGCTGTGAACCGTGACACGTGCTGCCCAGAGCCCGTTTGTCTGTCTGCCTCTCTTTGGGCTTATCTGTTTGGCGGCTTTCCGTTGGTTCGGTTGTGTGGGTAGTATTTTGGCTGTTTTTTGGAGTCGGTTATGGTTGGTTGTTTATAGACTGTTTGCTAAGTTGTTATGTGTTGCTGGTTTGGTTTGAGTTGGTATTGCACTTTTTAGTGATAATGGGAAAAATTTTAAAATATATATAATATTAAAAATATATCTATTAATATATAATTTTTTATATATATATTTTTATATATATATGTTATTTAT
Organism: Penaeus monodon; assembly: GCF_015228065.2. Taxonomy (NCBI): domain Eukaryota; kingdom Metazoa; phylum Arthropoda; class Malacostraca; order Decapoda; family Penaeidae; genus Penaeus; species Penaeus monodon. The sequence continues at coordinate 6,787,612 of NC_051388.1, forward strand.
ATTTTATATATATATTATTATATATATATATTATATATATATAATTATATATATATTTAATATTTTTTATATATATATAAATAATATATATATATATTTTATTATATTATATAAATTTAATTAAAAATTTTATTTAAAATTATATATATATATATATATATATTATAAATATATTATTATATATATAATATTTATATTTTTAATATATTAATATATTATATATTTATATTTTTATATTATTATTTATATATATATAATTTATATATATATATTTTATATTATAATATTATATTATATATTATATAAATTATTTATTATTTTTTATATATAAATTTTATTTATTATATTCTTTATTATATTTAATAAATTTTTATATTTTTATCTATTTTTTTATTTTTATTTATTTTTTTATATTTTTTTTTTATATTTTTTTAATTTTCTTTTTTTTGTTTTTTTTATTTTTATTTTTTTTTTTTTTTTAAATTCTATTATTTTTTTTTTTCTTGTTATTTTTTTATCTTTTTTTATCTTTTTTTTTTATTTTTATATTTTTCTATCATTTTTTTAATTTTTTTTTTATATTATATTATATTACTTTATTTTCTCTTTTTCTTTTTTTATTTTTTATTTTCTTTATTTTTTTTTTCCTTTTCTTCTAAAAAAATTCTATTCCCATTCCCCTTTTTCTTTCTTTTATCTCAATTCTCCTCCCCTTTTTTATTCTCTTTTCTTTCTTTCCCCCTTTCCTTCATTTTCTATTTTATTCTCTTATTTTTTTTTTATTTATCTTCCTTTTTTTTATTCATTTTTTCCTATCTTTTTCTTTTTTTATCCCTTTCTATTCCTTTTCTTTCTATTATTATTTTTCCTTTTCTTTCTTATTTCACCCCTTTTCTCTTATATTCCTTCTTTTTCTTCTATTATCTCTTTTTTTATCTTTCCTTTTCTCTTTTTTTTTCTTTCTGAAAACTTTATTTCTTTTCTTCTATTTCCCTTTTATTCTCCTTTCTTCTTTCTATTTTTATTTTCTCCTCCTCTTTTTTTTCTTCTATCCTTCCCTTTCTCCTTTTTTCTTCTCTTCTTCTCCTTCTCTTCTCCTTCTCCTTCTCCTTCTCCCTTTTCCTCTTCCTCTTCCCTTATCCCCTTTTCCCCTTCCTTTTCCTTTTCCTTTTCCTTTTTTTTTCCTTTTTCCTTCTTCCCTTTCCCCTTCTTTCTCCTTTCCTTTTGTCTCCCTTTCCTTTTGCTCCTTCTCCTTCTCCTTCTGTCCCCCTTCTCCTTCTCCTTCTGTCTCCTTCTCCTTCTCCTTCTGTCTCCTTCTCCTTTCCTTCTGTCTCTTTCTCCTTCTCCTTCTGTCTCTTTCTCCTTCTCCTTCTGTCTCTTTCTCCTTCTCCTTCTGTCTCCTTCTCCTTCTCCTTCTGTCTCCTTCTCCTTCTCCTTCTGTCTCCCTTTTCCCTTTTGTACCTTTTCCCCTTTTCCTTCCCCTTCTTCTTCTCCTTCTCCTCCTTGTCACAATTTTCTTCTATTTTGCCACATTTTAAATTTTCACCATCTCCTAGTCCCAACTTTTTTTTAATTTTCTCTCTCTCCCTTTTTTTCTTTACCCCTTTTTTCAAGGCTGACAACCCTTGCAAAATGAAAAGGGAAGCTAACATCAAAACCACAAACTGTACATCTACATCATGAGGATAACTTCGGTAATTGGTATAATATTTTTTTGGAAAGTTTTACAAAAGGGCCCAAAAAGCATGTCAATAATAGAATAAGAAAAATAATAAATACTTTTGCCATGGTCAATGGAAAACAGTATATGTTCTTCATTTCCATAAACCTATTTTCAAAATCAATTATCAAATTCTGTTTCTCAATTTTTGTGAACTGTACCACTTAATGAAAAAAAGTATTTTCCGAGAACTTTCCCAGTACACTTTATCTTCTAAGGGTAAGGAGAAAAATGACATGACATCCATGATCAAAATCATCTTACCCAGAGGCCACGAATGGTGTCACATACCCCCTCTTCGCCAATCCACTGCGTTCCCTTTCTTTCGCATTTGCCACCTTTTCTTCATGGACTTCATTTCCTATCTGAAATGCATTTAATTTGCGGATAAATTCGTCTGGAAGTGAACTAACTTTGTCAAGTGGACTGAATATAAGGTTATGACTTCTTCTTAATTAATGAAATCCCATTATTATAGACGTAACGGCAAAAATCATATAGGAAGCGAAACTTTCCTTTTTTTTTCAATGGAATAAATGTATCAAAAAAGATTTTTTTGTCCATCTATTCTTTCCTTCAAATTAAAATTTAAACTTTAAACTACTCAACTTTTCCCCCTCATTCATTATCCCCTTCTAGTTTTCAGAGATATCACTTAATTTTAGTCTCAAATTTGTTGTGAAGGTAAAAATCAGACCAATGTATCTGGCATTTTTTTTAAAACTGACTTTTTTTTTAAACATTATATATTTATCTTTTTTCTTTACTGCTCTTTATCTCTTGTTAAACTATTATTTTTCACTTTCCCAGGTATTTATCTTAAAATATCCTACCCTAAAAAACTCATAAACAAAAGTTCATCACCTTTTTGTAAATGAAAAGTTTTTTAAATTTAGTTTTCATCACAATAAAATAACCAACCTCAAAGCACAACGAACTGACACTAACCTATTAAATTTTAATTTTCGCCAAAAAAAAAAAAAAAAAACGATTAAATTTAAATTTATCAAAATTTTTTCACCCCATTTCGGGGCTCATCCTGGGGGGTTCAAAATCGATTTCCCTTCCTTTTTAGGGGGGCTGGGGGTGATCTTGGGTTTGGGGGCATCTTTTGGGGCCAAGGATGTTTTCAATCATGGAGTCTGCGCTGACAGGCATCTGGGTCAAAATTTGGTTATTTGTACTGAATTGTAACTGTACCTCAGCCACTTCATTAAAACAAAAATAAGAAATGGGAGGGGAGGGGAGGGAGGAGAAGGAGGAGGAGGGGGGGAGGAGGAGGGGGAGGAGGAGGAGGAGGAGGAGGAGGAGGAGGGAGAGAGGAGGAGAGGAAGAGGAAGAGAAGAGGAAGAGGAAGAAGGGGGAAAGAGGAGAGGAAAGGAAGAGGAAGGGAAGAGGAAGAGGGGAAAGGGGAAAAGGGGAAAAGGGGAAAGAGGAAAGGAGAGGAAAGGGAAGGGGAAGGGAAAGGAAGAGGAAAAAAGAGGAAGAGGACGGGAAAAAAAAAAGGAAAAGGAAAGGAAAGAAGAAAAGGAGGGGAAAGGGGAAAAAGGAAGAGGAAGAGAGGGAGGAGGGGAAGAGAAAAGAAAGAAAAGGGAGGAAGAGGGGAGGAGGAGGGGGAGGAAGGGGGGGAGGGGAGGAGGAGGAGAGGAAGGAGGGGGGGAAAGGGGGAGGAGGAGAGAGGGGGGGGAGGGGGGGGGGAGGGGAGGAGGGGAGGGGGGGGAGGGGGAGGAGGAGGGGGAGGGGGGGGAGGGGGGGGAAGATAAAAAAAGAAAGAAGAAGGAAAAAGCAAAGGAAATAAGACATGGAGGAAAAAAAATATTATTAACTTTTGGGATAAAAAAATTTTGTTTTTTCTTTTTGTTTTGCTAATTTTAACACATTTTTTCCAGTGCAGCATTAACTTGGGATTTAACATACCTAAATCCCTTTTCTACATTTTCCCTATCAAAAGGACATAAAAATATAAATTTCTAACGGGTTCTATAGTCAAAATTTTCACTTAAATATTCACTTCCCTCAATGTTTTTGTTTCTCTGACAAACAAACTACAACACGCACAGCCCAAAAAAAAAAAAGATATGACAAAACTATAAAAAAACCAAAATTTAAAAAATAAAATTTTAAAATAATAATAGTGTTAAAAAATAATCACTAAAACCCTATACTATACAACTACTCCAAACACCAAAAAAAAAAAAAAAAAAAAAAAAAAAACCAAAGAAAAAAAATCAACTTTCTCAACAAAACAGAAAACCAAAACCTTTTTTTTAAATACTAACGCTTGTATCGCATTTTCTGCTCTCAAAATTTCCTCCCTGCTCCCCCTTTTTTTTTCCCCCCCTTTTACCCCCCCTTCTTTCTCTTCCCGCCCTTCTTTTTTGTGGCCTACCCAAATCTTGG
>NC_051388.1:6791831-6799331 GCF_015228065.2 Penaeus monodon
CACACCACACAACCCAAACCCACCACACACACACACACACCACACACACAACACCACACTGACACACACACACACACACACACACACACACACACCACACACACACACACACCACAAAACACACCCCAACACACACACCACACCACACCCCACACAACACACACACACCCCACACCACACACACAAAAACACACACACACACACACACACACACACACACACACACACACACACACACACACACAAACACACACACGCACACACACACACCGCAAACACACACCACGCACACACAAAAACCCCTCACACACACACCCCGCACACACACACACACACACACCACACACCACACACAACACAAAGTCACACACACCACACACACACACACACACACAACCACACACCAGACACACACACAAACCACAACCAACACACACACAGACACACACACCACAGACACACAACACAGGCACACACACACACCACAGACACACAGACACACACAGACACACACACAGACACACACACAGACACACAGACGCACACACAGACACACAGACGCACACACACACACACACAACAACACACCACACCACACCACACACAGAGACACACACACACACACAGAGACACACACACACACACACCACACAACACACACACACACACGACACACACAGACACACACACAGACACACAGACACACACAGACACACAGACACACACAGACACACACAGACACACACACACACACACACACACACACACACACACACACACACACACACACACACACACACACACACAGACACACACACACACACACACACACACAGACGGAGAGACGGACAGAGTAAACAGTAGTGGAACTGTGTGAACAAAAGCTATAATCTAAATTCACAATGGTGCAGATCATGTATACATACCCTTCAAGCATCAATGTGCTAACAGACTTTAAAAATGATTATATAAAACATAATAGTTATCAGGTTTTTCATCTTGCAGAACAATTCTGTGCAGTCACCGGCTAGCATGCCATCTGGAGGATTTAATGCAGGTACAGCACCAGTGGCACATATGCCATCTGAGTCCACCCCTGGATTCCAGCCAGAGGCACCCTTCATGCCTGCAGCAGCCAATACCCCAGGCATGCCTAGCAGGTGCCCCACTAGCAGGGGGTCCTCCTACAATGCCTCAGCAGATGACATCCCAAGGACCTCCCATGGCCCCCTCAGCAGCAGCTCCTGTCATGGGAGTACCCTTGTGACCCCAGCTCAGACCAGGGGGGAAGTGGGAAGATCCTCATGCTGCCAGACTGGTTGAGCGATAAGAGTACGCTGCCGGCTGTCTATGTTCAGGCCAGGTCACTAGTAGAGGGCACTGAGGGTTGGGTGGACACGAGCCGTGCATACATGTTGCTCATGAAAACAGGGCTGCCACCACCCTTCCTTGGGGTCCTGTGGGAGATGGTTAACAAAACCAAACCTGGGCACTTGCGTGATCAGGAGTTCATGGCTCTGCTTGCGCTTGTGGCCCTTGTTCAGGTAAGGCAGTGGGCTGATTTTGAGATTAATGAAAGAGAAAAAGCTTTGGTGAGGTTTAGTTTAAAACGGTGCTGTATTTTTTCATTGTTTGGAATAGATTGTAAAGCATTTTTACATATATATTGATTACACTATTCTTTGGAAACAATCTTATATTACAGTGCGGCCATACCATCACAAGTGCAGAGATCCTAAGCTCAACGCAGGAGCCAGTGCTTCCTATTATTGACCATCCTGCACTGCTCCCTCTTGTTCAAGATTATGTTCAGCAAAGGCAGCAGCAACTACTTCAACAACAGCAGCACCAGATGCAACAGCAGCAGCAGCAAGAAGGCAGTCAGAAGCAATCAAATGCAAGTGTGACAGCTCCAGTAGGAGCTCAGCCAAGCAGTGCTAATAATGTTGATGATGATGAGTTTGATGACTTTGTTGGCCCCCTGCCTGCTGCTGTTCCTAGTCAGAACCCCCCTCAAGGTGCAGGACTTCCACCTCTGCAAGCCAGTGTTGCACCACCAGCAGGAGCTGCAGGGCCCCTTCCAGTCTCAAACCATAAACCTTTGTTGCCCGCTGTTGACAAGATTAAAAGGATGAACCTTCCTGAGTTGGGGTCCTCCCCAGAACAGTCTCCCAGTGTAAGCTTTGACCATTCCCATGATGATGACTTTGATGACTTTCAGAGTGCTACTGTCATGTCAACTCCTCTCTCTTCCATGACCTCTGTACCTGCACCTCAACCTTTGTCGACTGCACCACCTGTGTCCTCCAACTTTTCGTCTCCACCGCTACTGCAGCCAGAGAAGTCGGGTGGATCAGGAGACAAATATGCTGTCTTCAGGGAGCTAGAAGCCCCAGCACAAGATAGCAACATGGGCAGCTTACATCACCAGCCACTGTCCAATGTAGAGGAGCCCAACTTTGGGGATGAGAGTTTTGGGGATTTCTGTAGTAGCGAACCTGCCTCTCTGACAACTTCAGTCTTCCCACCCATAACACCTTCAGGTGGGAGTGGAGGTCCAGCCACGAACAACACAACTCCAGTGAGCTTTGAGGTGTTCAGCACACCCCCAGAAATGATACCAGAGACATCTACAGGTACCACGGCAGATAACCACTTTGAGGCTGACTTTGGGGTTTTTGCATCAGCATCAATGCAGGCGACAGATAATTATGCTGATATCCATGAAGCCATGAAGCGAGTCGAAGCTGAGCAGAAGCTGAAGGAGGCCAGTAACTGGAGTGATCCCTTTGGGGAATTTGAAGAAGCTCCTTCTGCCTCCAGAGGGAAAGCCATGGCTGACTTTGGCTCAAAACCACTACAGCTGAATGTGAGTTATATGATATATGATAGTTATATGATATATATATGATGAGGATTTGTTTGTCTAATCATCCTTTGATTGATATCTGATTTTCAAAGGCTCATTGTAAGAATTCAGGTAAATTGTTGAAATAAAGGATTCCTGGAGAAAACTTTAAATAAAGAATTCTCTGAGAAAACTTTAAGTAAAGAATTCTCTGAGAAAACTTTAAATAAAGAATTCTCTGAGAAAACTCAACTCGTGATTAAATGCAAGATCACTTATCTAAAAGAGAATAATGTTAGTTGATCAGGCCCTTAGGGTATCAAAACATACAATTTATTGATTTTTAAAAAATGTAAGATTAGATTTACATTGAATCTACAAGCATGTTTAAAAAAAAAGTAAATGTTAATATATTTTTTATCCATATGATCCATAGCTCACTACTTATTTTCTCAATATACCACCAAATGATAAAGGTATGCACTGCTGAAGAAGAGGACGAAGATTTTGGTGACTTTATGGGGCCTGATGCAGGGATTGGCGATGTCGAAGGGCTCTCTACCAACCCTTCCTTCCCCAGACTTACCGAGGCCTTAGGAGAAACTCAGTCTGTTGCCAGGTATTTTACACCCATTTCATGTGTTTGTTTTCTTTTATATATTCGTTCTAGCTTCATATATATATGCGTGTGTTTTCTTTTATATATTTGTTCTTGCTTCATATATATATGCGTGTGTGTGGTTGGAGTCCTCACATATTCATTCTGTTCCTTGACTTTTCAAAAAGAAGAAAGTTGTTATTATGGTTAATAACATGAGAGAAATAATGATGATAATAACAATAGTAATGTGAATGACAATTTTAATAGGAATTGAAATACTCATTTCACTAAAATTCAAGAATGGGGTTAGCAGGTCAGATTGGCCAGTAATAGTAATTGGTTCCCTGTCCAGCCGTGCATGTAACTGGTACCAAATTTGTTAAATTCCCAGTAGCAATCTTTCTTTTCTTATTCATTGATTGTTTTACAGTTTGGAACTACCGGGCTTGGAGATGACTGTCGGTCTCCAGTCCTCCGAGTTCCCAGGGTCAGGGCAGTCACCCGATTTGTTCTCTCAGGCAAGGTCAGTGCAGGGGAGGGTCTTGTGGTTTAGTGTTAGTAGTGATAGTGTCTGTATGGAGGGTGAGGGTGAGGGTGAGGGTGAGGTGAGGGTGAGGGTGAGGGTGAGGGTGAGGGTGAGGGTGAGGGTGAGGGTGAGGGTGATGGTGATGGTGGTGATGATGATGATGATTTCCTGACAAGTCTATTAAAATGTTAATCTTCGCAGGAACGAGACTTGTATGGAGGACCAACTGCGCAGCCTCACCCTAGACTCTGGGATAGCTCAGGATGCGAACTCGGCTAACAGTTCCAGTAAGTTAGATTTTAAAAATTATTATTATTATTGTTAATTCTGTGTGTGTGTCTCTCTCTTTTATGGTATTTTATTTGACTGCTATTAACACTCTATTTTTAATTTTCCAGCCTCATATATGATGATGATAAAAAGAAAGTTTATTCACAAACTAATTACTATAAGATGGGTTTGGTATATAGGTTTAAAGTTGTAATTTGAAGTGTTTTAAATTTTTGCTTTGAATTAGTTTACATGAAAGGACTAGAAACAAATATGATATATTTTTGGGGGTAAGTTGAGAAATAATGATTCAAAATAAAAGTGAGAGTGAGAGTAAGAGTGAGAGAGAGAGAGAGAGAGTGAGAGTGAGAGAGAGTGAGAGTGAGAGTGAGAGAGTGAGCAAGTGAGGGAGAGAGTTAGAGTGAGTAAAATACACTTCTTCAAGCACAATAGATACTTTATTTTAAATTTTCACCAACATCAGACCTCACCCTAGGGAATGCCCTCGGAAATGGAGCCACAAGTCCCTCTGCCGCCACAAACAATGTCCTGGACTCTTTCGGCGGTGGGCTGGTGGACAAGTACAGCATCATTAGGGAGGAAGCGAGCAAGGTGAGTTAGCTTTGGGGTATAATGGGCTTCTGAGTGTAGAGTTTAGTTGTTTCTTTTTTATTTTTTCTCTGTTTCAGTTGAGTGTTCTATGTATTATTGCTTGAGATCTAAGTGGTATTTTGGTTCTTGTTGCTGTAAATTACTACACATATTTTCTTCCTGGTTTTTGGCAGTGCAAATGGATTACTTTTTTTTCATATACTGAATGAATATTTAACATATTATAGGTAATGAATTGATTCTGTTTTTTTGGAAGTGCCAGTGGATAGTATTTGTTTTTATATTGAGTATAATATAAGTAATGAAATGATTCTCTCTTGTACTGTATTAATTCAGAATACATCAACACTCTACTGTTTAGACTCAAAGAGGAAAATCCTAGGGGAAATTTCAGATAAATGAAGTAGAAACTTTCTCTTGCATTTTGTGCAGTCTCAAACAGAACTTATATGGTGATCAAATAAAGCCTTTTTCTATCAAGCAAAAGCTCTCTAGTCCTACAGGCATGCTTGTATTCCTTTCTCCTAAGCAAGGTAAAAGGGTCATCCTTGTAGGATTCCTGATGGCAAAACACCTGCTGTGATTCACTAAAAACTCACTCCTTGATATCTCTCCGCCCAAGCAGAACTCGTATGACGAAGCACACACTGGGTCGTGGCAGCGTTGCCTGGAAGGAAGCATAAGGCTCATGGAGCAGGCAAGGGAGATCCTTACCAACCTGTCTGACCCGAAGCTCAAATCCCAGGTCTTGGCAACCAGTCAGATGCAGGATTATTTAGCCAGTAAGTTTTTCCTCTTGTTTTTAGTTGGTGTTTATTGTATTATATTCTTTTAGTTGCTATTTATATGAATTTTAGTTTTATTATAATTGTATCATCTTTTATAATTTTAATTTTTTGATTCTTCATTAATGTTTTTATTGATTTATTCGTTTTACTATTTTATCTTATAATAATTTTTATTTATATGTATTATTTTTTCTCTCTTATGTTATTCTGTTCTTTAGTTTGTGAGAATTTGCTTACATGTTTTGAGGAAAATGAGAAATGTACTTTAAAGATATTGTTATTTGTTTATCATTGAGAATGTGACTGTGATAGCTCAGGATTGTATTTCGCCTCAAAAACCTCAAAAGAAATTCAAGGCAAGTAACACATTTTTTTTTTTTTAATCCTCCACCACCATCACCACCACTACTTCCATGCCAACCCCCATCCCCACCCCTAAAAGACCTTCAGGAGGTATGGTTCGTGTGTGAGCGGATTACCTCCTCCAGCCAGCAGGTCACAACTAGCACAAAGGTGGACGAGCTACTGACGCAAGCCAAGAGTCTGTGGGAGGAAGTCAGGAGGTCTGTGGATGTCAGCATACCCAAGGTCAGTTATGAGTTTCGTGTGGTCTGTCATGTTGGCAGTGTTAAGGATTACTTCTTGTGGATTGGTCTGTTCTCTTATAGTATTTCAGTAAAGATCTATGAGAATTGTGTGTAATTTTGGTGTTTATTCCTCATTCTTTAAAAATATATTGAATTGATGGTCTATTTTTTCTTTTATGATAATTGCCTTTTTTTTTTTTTTGCAAAGCATATATTTAACATTAGTTAAAATGTATACATATATATATATATATATATATATATATATTTTATATATATATATATATATATATATATATATACATATATATATATATATATATATATTTTATATATATAATATATGTATAATATATATATATATATTATACATATATATATATATTGTATATATTATATATGTATATTATATATATTATATATATATTTAATATATATATATTATATATATATATATATATATATATATATATATATATATATATATTATATATATATATATATATATTGATAATTTATGTATATGTTATAGGGATATATTTTTATTTCCTATTAAATTCCAGCATTCAAGAAGAACTAGATACACTTGTATGAATACACTGATTTCAATGCCAGTAAATTTCTAGCATTTAAGAAGAGTAAGATATCATAGTATGAAAACATTATTCCCATATGACTTAACTCTGTTTTGACTCACAGATGGAGGGCAATGAAAAGGACAACCAGATGAGAGAGAGCGAGGTGTGCGGAGTCTGCCTGTCAGGGGGTGGGAGCAAGCTCACCTATGGAGGCCATTCGTACCACCCCCCTTGTGCCAATCTGTGGCTCAACTGCGTCGACCTCCTCCTCCCCTCGCTCACGCCTGTCACCCTCCTCTGATTGGTCTCAGGTGGGAAGGAGGCAGGTGGCTAGTGTGTGAATGATGAGCCTGAAGTTTATATATCGGTAGTTTTCTTTTCTTTCTGTTGTTTATTTCCCATGTGTTCATTCTCTCTGGCTTGTTGAATGTTGTTCCCTTCATTTTATATATTTTGTTTTATTTTTAAAAAAAGTTTTTGCCTTTCTCCATTTCTTTATCCTGTGGTCTAATTTTTTCACTTTGTCTATGTATCTATCAGTCTGTTTCTCCTTTATTTATTTGTCCTTTCTTTATAGTCTGTCGTACTTAAAGATACATGACATTTCTACTTTTGCACGAACTGACATGAACAAAAGCATTATTATGCTTGCATTTCTTGTGTTGATTTTATGAAATAATTTGTGCCGAG
>NC_051388.1:6831194-6840745 GCF_015228065.2 Penaeus monodon
CTCCCTCACCTTCCTCTCTTTCTCCCTCCCTCACCTTCCTCCCTCCCTCCCTCCCTCCCTCCCTCCCTCCCTCCCTCCCCCGCGTAGCAACGACACACCACATCGCCTTCCACCACATAGACACACTCCTACGCCAACATGACTGGAGACACAACATAGCCAAGAGTAGCGTCCGTTTCACATAGTTGCGTCTCGATGTGTCCGTTCTGGCACTGGCTTTGTCTTCGTTATTGTTGTTGTTGTTGTTCGTCTGCCTTCTTCCTACTCTGGGTTGGTGAGGAGGAGGGGAGTATGAGGATGAGGAAGGGGGTGGGGGAGATAGAGAAGGAAGGGGGGATTATATTGTTGTTTGGGTTTCTTTGTTTTGTCGATATCTTTCACCTGTTTTTATTAACGTTATTTCAATTTTTATATTATCTACTTTCTTTTACTTTTATCTACTTTCTTTTTCTCAGTAAATCCACTTTTTATTTCTCTTTCAGTAACTGTTATATCAGGAACAGTTGTAGTAATGCTAATGATGATGATGATGATGATGATGATGATGATGATGATGATGATGATGATGATGATGATGATGATAATAACAATAATAATAATAACAATAACAACATCAACAACAACTGCAACAACAAATAAGAACAATACCACCAACAACGAAATGCCAACTTCACCCACTAATCTCCTCCTCCTCCCGCGCCTCCCTCAGGCCCGCAACGCCATCGAGCGGGGCGCCCGGGCCCTGGTGGTCAACGTGGACGGCCTGGACGCCGCGCAGCACGAGGTCTTCACCAGGAACTTCTCGAGGGCGCTGCTGGAGAGGCCCTTGGTGGTTCTCCTCCCCGAGCAGGCGGAGGAACTGCACCACATGATCAAGTGAGTTCAAAGGGGGTGGGGGAAGGGGAGAGGGGGAATAATATATAATAGGGGGGATGATATAATAATAATAGGGGGAATAATAGGGTGAATAATAATAGGAATAATAGGGGGAATAATAGGGTGAATGGGGAGAGTGGGTGATGGGTGAATGGGGGGTGTGGGGATGGGGGAGGGTGGAGGTGAATGGGGAGTAGGGGTGAATGGGGGTGTGGGGAGGGTGGTGGTGAATGGGGGGGGGATAGGGGAGTGGGTGAATGAGGGTGGGGGTGGGTGGAGACAGGTTGGGTGATGGAGGGGGGGAGCTGGGTGGGTATGGGAGTGAGGAGGAGGGTGTGGGTGACGGTGGGGGAGGGTGAGTATGGGTGATGGGTGGAATAGGAGTGGGTGGTGAATGGGGGAGGGGGGTGAATGGGTGGGGGATGGGGGGAACGGGGATGGGAGAGGATAGGTATGGGGGTGGGATGGGGAACGTATGGGAGTAGGGGGAAGCTGGGTTGGATGGGGGGATGGAAGGGTGTGGGTGAGAGGGGGGAGGGGGAGGATGGCTGAGGGGAGGGGATGATGGGGGTAAGATTAAAACGGGGGTGGGGAATGGAGTAGCTAAGGGGGAAGGGGGGAGGGGGAAATAATACGATGGGGTGTGAAGGAGAAGGGGGGAGGGGAAGAGGGGGGGAGGGGGCTTAAGATGAAGGATGTGTGGGTATGTGGGTGGGTGTGGGAAGCATGAGATCAGAGCGAGGGATTATCTTAGGATGTGTGAGAATGGGGGTGTTGGGGAGTGAGTGGGTTGGGGATGGAGAGGGTGGGGGTGTCTGGGGATGGGGTTGGGGATGGGGTTGGGGAGGGAGAGGGTGGGGGTGTCTGGGGATGGGGTTGGGGATGGAGAGGGTGGGGGAGTCTGGGGATGGGGTTGGGGATGGGGTTGGGGAGGGAGAGGGTGGGTGTGTCTGGGGATGGGGTTGGGGAGGGAGAGGGTGGGGGTTGTCTGGGGATGGGGTTGGGGATGGAGAGGGTGGGGGTGTCTGGGGATGGGGTTGGGGATGGAGAGGGTGGGGGTGTCTGGGGATGGGGTTGGGGATGGAGAGGGTGGGGGTGTCTGGGGATGGGGTTGGGGATGGAGAGGGTGGGGTGTCTGGGTATGGGGTTGGGGAGGGAGAGGTGGGGGTGTCTGGGGATGGGGTTGGGGAGGGAGAGGGTGGGGGTGTCTGGGGATGGGGTTGGGGAGGGAGAGGGTGGGGGTGTCTGGGGATGGGGTTGGGGATGGAGAGGGTGGGGGTGTCTGGGGATGGGGTTGGGGATGGGGTTGGGATGGAGAGGGTGGGGGAGTCTGGGGATGGGGTTGGGGAGGGAGAGGGTGGGGGTGTCTGGGGATGGGGTTGGGGATGGAGAGGGTGGGGGTGTCTGGGGATGGGGTTGGGGATGGAGAGGGTGGGGGAGTCTGGGGATGGGGTTGGGGATGGAGAGGGTGGGGGTGTCTGGGGATGGGGTTGGGGAGGGAGAGGGTGGGGGTGTCTGGGGATGGGGTTGGCATGGGGAGGATAGCGTATGGGGGGAAGGTGGTGGGTATGGGGAATGGCGTAATGTGTTTTTTTCTGAATGGGGAATGAGGTTAGGTTAACGGAATTAGGAGTGGGGGAGTGAGGGTAGAAATGGGGTTAGGTTGGGGAAGGGGAAAGGTTGGGGAAGGTTGGGGAAGAGAAGGATAGGTAGGGGTAAGATTTTGATGTCTGGTTGTGGGTTTGTGCGTGTGGGAGGAGATAGAGTGGGGGGAGGGTGGGGAGTGGGGGTATGGGTACGTTAGAGATGTGTAGCTGTGTACGAGGGGATGACGGGGGGGGGAGATGAATATTTTGGGTGGGGAATAGATAGATAGACCCAGATAGATAGATATGTGTAGGGAAATCATATATTTGTAATGGATATAATGATAGATAGATGAATAACAAACCCCCCAACCCCCGTCTTTATTTCACCCCACCCCCCAACATTTCCCCCTCCAACTCCTCCCCAGTCTTTCCCCAAAGTCTCTCCCATGCAACCCTTTTCCCCAACATTTCCTTCCCCTTTTTTTGGCAATTCTCATCCCTCACTTAAATCCAAGTCAAGCGCAAGTCATCCTCGAAACCGAGGGAGGTACATATGTGTGTGTGTGGTGTGGTGTGGATATATATATATATATATATATATATATATATATATATATATTATATAATATATATGTAGATATATATATAATAATATAGTATATACTATATCTATATATATATTATATATATTATCCATCCCTGTTCCTACCCCTCTCACACACCCACACCCCTCCCTCCTCCTCCTTCCCCAAAAAATAATACCAATCCCCCCCCTTTCCCCCCCAAAAAAAAAAAAATCAAACGACTTAATCCATCTCTCTCTCTCTCCCCCTCCCTCCCTCTCCCCCTCTTCCCCCCTCCCCCCTCCCCCTCCCCCCCACCAGCGTCTACAAGGACCTCGACGTAGAGATCGAGATGCCGCCCGTCAGGGACTACTTCGACCTGGGCATTTTCCTCACCTGCTTCCTCCTGATCTGCCTCGTCTGCCTCGCCATCGTCGTCAAGATGAGGTGGAGGAGGAACAACAAGCAGGTGAGTCGAGGCTTGTTTGTTCGGTTGTGTCTCTGTTGAGGGCCAGGGCTGTGTTTGTTTGTTTGTTTTGGGAGTGTGGGTGTGTTTGTTTTGGGAGGTGGTTGGGTTTGTTTGCTTGTTTGTGAGGGTGAGTTTGTGAGTTTTTTGTTTGTTTGTTTGTGAGGGTTTGTTTGTTTGTTTGTTTTGTGAGGGTTGGTTTGTTTGTTTGTTTTGTGAGGGTTGGTTTGTTTGTTTGTTTTGTGAGGGTGGGTTTGTTTGGGTGTTTGTTTGCGAGGGTGAGTTTCTTTGCTTGTTTGGAGGGTGAGTTTCTTTGATTGTTTGTGGGGTGAGTTTCAAGGGTTGGGAATTGGGAATGGGTGGGACAGTTAATGCCTACATGATGCAGTCAAATGATTGTGAAAATTACGATTAAAATTCAACTTGGTAATGGTTAATGGTTAAAAGCAAAACAAATGTGCTAGTACATCTAAGGTCATGTAGCACTATAGGAAGGTACAGTGGGTTAGTGAAGCATAGTTATTAGGTTATTTGCGTTGTCAACTATCTAGAATATTGAAAAATGTTAAAGGTGGTAAAGAAGTTGATGACGGCGTGAATGGGTTAAGGTAGGGTTAGGTAAGCGGATTAGATCAAGTGAAGGTATGTAACGTCAGACGGAGGGAGAACAGTGTCAAAGCAGAAAGTGTGAGATTCTGTAAGAATGTTGATAGGTTGGCGAGGTCAGTGAAGGGAGGATAGGTGAGGGAACGCAGAGGTATGGGCTGCAATAAAAGCGTGCGACAGGGACAACAGTAATGTGTGGAACTGAAGGGGGACATTACTAGGGAAACATTAGGGGTGGATCAACTAGGGACATTAGATAGGGTGTGTGTTAGATGGGTCTGGCTTAATAAGTTAGCGGGTCAAGAGCCGTCTCCCAACGTCGGCTCCAATAATGTGGAGGAGGATGATAGTTACATTCGTGCAGAGAGTGACCACCAAAAGATTGCCATCAGTTTACAAGGTCTTAAAGTGGGGGTAATAATATGATGGCTGAATGTATGGAGTAACGTGGTTGGGTGATGTGGGACATAAGCATAATGTGTAGAGTGTCTGCCTGTTCATGTTTTATGGCATTTGGATAGGTAGAACAGCCAGTTATGGATCTACAGACAAGGGGGTGGTCGAGTGTAGTGATTTTAGAGAGGGTTAATGCGTTATGGGAGTCAGTAAAAATAGGTGAATAGAGGAAAGAAGGAAGTGAGTATATATGTTTTAAGGCAAAAAAAAGAAGTGCGGACAGTTCTGTAGTAAGGACACTGGATTCTCCCCCCCCCCGGAGGGAGGAGTATTGAAAGGGCGAGTGGGAAGGTTACTGTAGAAACCAGCACGGAGGTGGATTTTAGAAGCCACCATGTAAACATGAATACTGGAGGAATGAATTGAGACATGGTCAAGGAAATGGGTGAGAGGGCAGCAGGAGGATATCTGATTTTGGCGGGTCAGGGAAAATAGAGGAGAAAATATGGGGGGTAAGGTATAAGCCATGGATGGGGACAGAATGGACAGAAATGGAAGAGGTCAGAGATGGGAAAATGGGAAAGGGAGGGAGGGTCATGTGAATGGAGGAAAGTAGTTCAACGTGGCAAGAACCAAAGGTATGAAGTAGGGATGTGGGATGGTTAGTTTAGTGAGGGAAAGTTGGTTGAATCGGATCGCATCGGAAGAGAAATGAAAGGTACGGACGTCGGAGAGAGCGATGGTATGCTGATTCAGTGTACAGGCTCTAAATGGAGAGGGCGGGAAGATGCCTAGGGCTGAGTAGAAAAACCACCAGTGGAGAAATGTATCAAGATGAGCAAGGAGGGAGGGTTGAGGCTAGAGTTGAGTAGATGTGGCATCCATAATCGAGAAGTGAGAGGATCAAGGTAATCATAAAGAGTTTCAAATCTACGGACCAGGGATATATAGGGACAGAGTTTGTACAGATTCAGGTGGTGGTGGGAGACTTTAATGTAAAGGATATGGTCTCAACCAGGACAACTTGGAGTCAAAAGTAATGCCAAGGAAATTTGCCAGAGGAGGTTGGGACATACAAACGTGTAAAGTAGTAATAAGGGTGACTGGGCTAGTGATGAAGAGATTAGGGGGGTAGAGGTGATGAGGTGACCATGTTGGCAAACTAGGAAGGTACTCCTGGAGATGAGTATTGATTTGGTGGATAACCATACTAGTTAGCATTGAGGGGGGGGTAGTAGTTGCAGTGTCGGAGCCGGGGCCCAAAAGGAGAGCCGGGGTCGGGGAATCGGGAGAGTTTGAATTGATGGGGCTATTTGATGAAGGGATAAGTGTCATTGCCTCTAATAAAGGTATAACATCTTCATTATTGACATGGTAAGCCTGAAGTATGCTAAGGAGAGAAACAGTCCACCCCTCAGGGGACCCTGAGGGGTAAGGGCTTGACAATAAAAGAGGGAAATACCTTAGCCCATGGCTCCCTCAGGCCGTTCAGGACTGGTACAAAGTCAGCCTTTCATCCTTTCAGCACGGCTCTCACACCTTAGGAAGTAGATAGAAGGGGTTGGGAAGGGACGGAAACGAAAAAGCAGAAGGGGAAGAAAGACCATGCAAAATTAGTTGAATCGAGGGCTGAGGCCAAAGGCAGGGGAGATCCCCAGTCTCCATCTCCGTCTCCACAACAACAACGGGCAAGGGATTGGGGGGGGGGGGGGGCTTTGGTAAGTACTTGCTTAATCTTAAAATTTTACATCCCTCCTTTGACTGTATCTCTTACCAATAAGAATTTTTGAGTCGTTAATCAAAACTACCACAAACCTCTATACTATGGTGGAAATTATAAAACATTTTCAGAAAAAACAAGCCTTTTACTGTTTAACTTTCACATGGAACATAGAAGTCATAGTGCAACAACAACAAAAAAATTATATTTTGCTAATGCAGCATCAGAGTACTGTAACTTCTTTACAGGCTTATGGTAATAACTTGTAAAAGTAAATTTCTTTGACCATCCTATCGTCTTAACGATGGTTGACAATGGATAATGGTTAGAAGAAATAAATGTGCTAAACATCAAGGGTAATATAGCACTATTGTAAAATATTGTGGCAAAACAGGTGTAAATAAATTAACAATTAGGATAAGATGTTGTAGATGTCAAAGAATGTAGAATGCGGTAGGATAAAATGGTTGTGAAAAGGGTATTGAGGGTGAGCAAATGGAATATGGTGGGGATTTGTAAAAAGGGAAGGTTTTAAATGTATAAGGCAATTACATCAAATGGGGAGTATGTGTCTGTGGAAGGGAGAGTAACACTGCATGAGGAAAACAGCAAAAGAGCCATTATGAAACAACCAAAGGGAAAAACATTGTTGTTGCAGATGTATGTGTATCATATCAGTGGACTAACTATATAATGAACAATAATATATGTATTGCAACACTATTATTTTAAACAGAAGTCACTCACACTGTGCTACAGAATGAGGTGGATATTTGTCAGTGCAGACCCTTGTGTACCCTGATCTCTCCTGTTAATATATCACTAAAGGATTTACAGGATTTTATCTAACCACATCTGATAGACATTCTGTGGGCATCCCACACCTACATGGTGCATTGAGTTACTGTGAAACGAAAGTGAAGATATTAACCGGTAGTGTGACCCAGCAATGCAGTTTCCTCGTGTTCTGTGACTATTATGAAGTGCCTGAGTGACTTTTGTGGTGTCATTGTAGTGCAGTGAACTCTTGTGGTGTACTGTGACCAGGCAATACTGCTGTCATTTGGTTCCCTGCATTTTTTAGTCATTTTAGCCAAAGCTATACTGTATACCCCCTGGCGCTGGCATTGTCGCTGCACCACACAGATGGAAAGAGGCTACACAAGAGGAAGTCACGCCATCTCCTTCATCGACGTCGCTCTCAGAATCACAGCCAACTAATACATCCATGAAAATACCATTGCAAATGAAGGAAATATGGCGGCAAGAGGCAGAAGAGAGGTAACAGTTGTATAGACAATGTCAACAAGAGGATGAGGAATGACAAGAGGAAACCAGACATAGACAAGACAGAAGCCAGATGTAGAATAGAGGAAGACCCAACGACAAGAGGAAGACAGACGAAGAAGGGAGGATGACGAGCAGAGTAAGAAGACTGAGGAACAATGATTCTTACAGCTGTTTGCTGCCCTCACCACATCTCCGACTCTCCTGCAGGATGAAGGACCACAGCCTGCTGTCGCCATGGTCCTACCAGCTTCGGCTACTTCAAGTACTCCAACCAACTTCCCCCACCCCTTGCCAAAGATGTTATGTTGTGGTCATACAAAAATGGAGACGCACTAGGATGCTTTATGATTGACCTGCATGGCCTGCTTTAGCATAAGAATTAGCACGGGTTCTTATCTGCGGACATGAACACTTACACAATTTGGCATGCCCTCCAACTTCAGATTGCCTCAAATGGGATCTCCAGTGAATCCTGATTTAGTCAAGCCAAAAGAACGGGGTTTTTAAGACATCTCGCCTTATCCCAGTGCAGACAGTGCAATTTTTATGTGCAATGTGGGTCACTTTGTCCGTCCACAAAAAAGAAAACACTGCTATTATGAGTAAATTTTTTTTCGTTTTCCCCAAGTTTCATACGTAGCCAAAGGTCGCACAGTTGAAACAAACCCCTGCGTGGGCCCTGCATCCCCAAAAATTAGATTGTTGGCATCAAAAAAGAATTTTCAGCATATGTGGATCTACCTGACACGAGACAGACACGAAGTGAGGGTGTTAAACCTCCTATCTCTAGGACAAAACCGCAGACGACCTGGACACTAAATGATCTTGAGGATCACACATAAATGTACTGTCTTTGTTCATATATTCAAACACGACACATGGTAGTCACCATACCAGCAGCTTAAATTTTCCCCCCGGGGTTTTCCCCAAAAAATCCAAAACATCCAGGGCCATGCCTGCAAAAGATGATGACGTGGGAAAAGGCAGCGGGTTTCTACAATTCCAAAGTCACCATTCGTGCCACTTTAGAGGCCCGATCTGCCAAACCCGACCTACTTATTCCCTTTACAACGGTTCCCTTCCATTTTTCCCCCGCCTCCCCCACCTTTTTTCTACCTTTAGGGTATGAAGATTTCTGCAAGAATTTTTAGATGTTTTTAATTCAAAGGAAGATTTCCACCGGGGAAAAAAGGAAAATACCCAAAAAGTTTTCCGTGCACATCTTGAGTCATTCTCCTTGCCTGGGAGGAGATTAAAAAAAGAATTGGACTCCATGGTGGGGTAGGGGATCATTCTCCTGCATGGATGAACCTTCAATGGGGTCACCCCCCTTTGTGGCTGACTAAGCCTAAAAGGGGTTCAGGATAAGTGCTGCAAAATCAACAGCCAAGTGCTCATCCCCCCTACCACACTGACCCAAAGGCATATTTTTACCTTGGTGCCTTATACAGGGGTGGCAGAAAAACCCTTTCATGAACAAGACCAAATTAAATAACCTCATCGCCCCTTAAGGTAACTTCACTGTTTTTATTTATAAGACTACATCCCCCTTAAAGGATGCAGAAAAATTCTTATGAATGCTGTTACAGGGCAACAAACCCGGTTTGAAGCCCTTACACAGCATCTATAAAAATTTTGCACTCACTTTAAGTGGGATGCATAGTCTTCATCCAATAAACAGTGAAGTTACCTTAAGGGGGGATGAAGGTTATTTAAGTTGGGCTTGTTCAGTAAAGGTTTCGCCATTTCCCGTTAAAGGGTCCAGGTAGAAAATTGCCTTTGGTGTCAGTGAAAGGATAGGCTGGATGAGCACTTGGCTGTTGAGTTTCGCACTTATCCTGACACCCCTTTAGGGTTGCTACAGCCATAAGGGGGAACCCTTGTAACGGTTTACACATGCAGGAGTAATGATACCCCGGCCACCAGGAGTCCCAAATTTTTCTTTCTCATCCCGCCCGGCAGGAGAAAGCCAAGGGGTGCACGGGAAACGGTTTTGGGATTTTCCCTTTTTTCCCGGGGGAAAACTTCCTTTGTAAATTTGAACA
>NC_051388.1:6840845-6845845 GCF_015228065.2 Penaeus monodon
CTGCGTTAGTGTGGACCCAATCAGTCCTTGTTACTGGCTATTATGAAGTGCCTGAGTGACTTTTGTGGTGTCATTGTAGTGCAGTGAACTCTTGTGGTGTACTGTGACCAGGCAATACTGCTGTCATTTGGTTCCCTGCATTTTTTAGTCATTTTAGCCAAAGCTATACTGTATACCCCCTGGCGCTGGCATTGTCGCTGCACCACACAGATGGAAAGAGGCTACACAAGAGGAAGTCACGCCATCTCCTTCGTCGCTCTCAGAATCACAGCCAGCTAATACATCCATGAAAATACCATTGCAAATGAAGGAAATATGGCGGCAAGAGGCAGAAGAGAGGTAACAGTTGTATAGACAATGTCAACAAGAGGATGAGGAATGACAAGAGGAAACCAGACATAGACAAGACAGAAGCCAGATGTAGAATAGAGGAAGAACGCCAACGACAAGAGGAAGACAGACGAAGAAGGGAGGATGACGAGCAGAGTAAGAAGACTGAGGAACAATGATTCTTACAGCTGTTTGCTGCCCTCACCACATCTCCGACTCTCCTGCAGGATGAAGGACCACAGCCTGCTGTCGCCATGGTCCTACCAGCTTCGGCTACTTCAAGTACTCCAACCAACTTCCCCCACCCCTTGCCAAAGATGTTATGTTGTGGTCATACAAAGAATGGAGACAGCACTAGGATGCTATTATGATTGACCTGCATGGCCTGCATTAGCATAAGCAATTAGCACTGTTGCTTATCTGCTGACATGAAACACTTGAGCACAATTTAGGCATGTCTCCAACTTCAGATCTGCCTCTAATGGATGATCTCCAGTGAATCCATGACTTAGTACAAGACCAAAAGAACGAGGCTTTAAGACATCTCGCCTTATCCCAGTGCAGACAGTGCAGATTTTTATGTGCAATGTAGGTCACTTTGTCCGTCCACAAAGAAGAAAACACTGCTATTATGAGTGAATGTTTTTTCGATTTCCCAAGTTTCATACAGCATAGCCAAGGTCTGCACAGTTGAAACAGAATCCTGCGTAGGCCCTGCATCTCGACAATTAGATTGTTAGTGCAGTCAGGAGAATCTTCAGCATATGTGGACTGCATACCTGACACGAGATCAGACACGACAGTGATGGGTGTTGACCTCCTAGTCTCTAGGACTAACCGCAGACGACCTGGACACTGAATGATCTTGATGGATCACACATGAACTGTACTGTCTTTGTATCATTATATGTCAACACGACACATGGTAGTCACCATACACAGCAGCTTCAAATTATCCCCAGGGTTACCCACAACAAATCCAAATCATCCAGGTCCATGCCTGCAAAAGATGATGACGTGGGAAACAGGCAGCGAGGATTGCTACAACTTCCAATGTCACCATTCAGTGCCACTTCAGGAGGCCAGATGCTGCCAACCAGACCTACTTATTCCTTCACAACGGTTCCCTTCACATTTACCACGACCTCCTCCACTCTTTGCATCACCTTATGAGGCTATGAAGATTTTCTGCAAGAATTTTCAGATGTTCTAATTACAAAGGAAGATTTCCACCGGGGAACAAAGGAAAATACCAAACCGTTTGCCGTGCACATGCCTTGAGTCATTCTCCTTGCCTGGCAGGATGATGTAAAGAAAGAATTGGACTCCATGGTGGCTCAGGGTATCATTACTCCTGCATGTGATGAACCGTTACAATGGTGTCACCCTTAGTGGCTGTAGCTAAGCCTAAAGGTGGTGTCAGGATAAGTGCTGCAAACTCAACAGCCAAGTGCTCATCCAGCCTATCCATCACTGACATCCAAAGGCATATTTTCTACCTTGGATGCCTTATACAGGTAATGGCAGAAACCTTTACATGAACAAGACCAACATTAAATAACCTTCATCGCCCCTTAAGGTAACTTACACTGTTCTATTGGATGAAGACTATGCATCCCACTTAAAGTGAGTGCAGAAAGTTCTTATGAGATGCTGTGTACAGGGCATTACCATGAACACTGGAAAGTTTGAATTGCAGCCCCAGAAGTGCCATTCCATTCCATTCATACTATCAGGGAATGGAATCATAGCTGATGAAGAGAAGGTCCATACCATTACTGAATTCCCAAAGCCAACTAACCTGACAGATCTCCAATCTTTTATGGGCTTGGTGAACCAAATGGCCATATACACTCCTGCAATTGCCGAATCTGCAGATGTTCTATGCCCCCTAATGAGTCCCAAGCATGCCTTCATATAGACACCAGGCATTCAGCCATGTGAAGAAAGCCTTGTTCCATCCAGTGTTTAAGACCACCATACTTCAGATGGATGTGTGTATGGTGTGCTCTGTTGCAAGAACATAAGCCTGAATAATGGCGATTAGTGCAGTATGGTTCCTGGTTTCTCGCAGATATAGAGATGAGATATGCCACAATTGAGTTGGAACTAGTGGTAGTAATATGGGCTTGGTTTATCCACTTCACCCTGATGACAGACCACAGACCTTGGTTGCCCATAACTAACTCATACACACTAGATGCTACTAATAACCCCCGACACCAACGCCTAAAGGAGAGGATAGGTAACGAATTCACTTACATGGTGTAAAGGAAAGGAACTGTCAATCCCAGATACCCTTTCCTGTGCCTCACCATTCCCCAAAGATGTTGCTCTTAGTGACAGCACATGTCAATAAGTCAGAAGTGTAGTCACACTAAGTGCAGTATCAGGAATAATGGAGACAAGTAGACAAGTAACTTGGTAAGATGTTTTTTTGGTCCTAATTTCTTACTATAATCAAACGCAATTTCAGGATCTCATGTGATACCATAACGAAAGTGAAAAGACCTCCTAAAACACTGCTTTCATGAATCTGGAAACAAATATAAGTTGGTTTGCAATAGTCTGACAATCTTAATTAATTCATTGCACTATTTCGAATGTTCAGCTTTTGCATATTCAAGTTCAAAATCACTCTAGCAGTGCTATCTTTTTTGTCACCAAGGAGGAGTTTGGAGTAAAATCCTTGACCTGTATTGGTACTCCAGCATTTTTCCACAATACCATAGCACAGCTTTGTCTAGGGTTTTCCGATCATTGCAAGTATAATCTAGAGGTTTTGGAATTCACCCAATTCAATTACACTGCCAATAATTATACTGCATATACATTTGTCCCCATTCATTGCCAATTAAGTTGCAATTACATTTTCCCCCAAAACTTTTTTTTTTTTTTTTTTGAGGGGGGGGGGGAGGGGTATTATGGGGCTTGTACAATATACTCTCTCACCTGGAGAGAGCATAGTGAGAGGTTTTGTTGTAAGTCCCCCCCTCCATAGGGGAAGTTTCTAGCATAAATACGGCATGCCATGTTTTTCTGGTTTGTAAGCTTGCCGCTTGTTGGAATAAGAATTATATCTCTTGATCTGATGATCAATTCTCATCTTAGGTTTGTAGTGAAGCTTTCCTAGTGTTCTAGTTTTGTGTATTTTGTCACATCCAGCCACTGTTGTAGATGGGTATGCATTTACTACTTTGACTGGTGTTTTATCTCTTTGGGGGTTGTTTTTGTGGGTGTGAATGGCCACTGGTGTGGCTGGGTGCTGTAGTTAAAGTGGAGATTAACAGGGAAGCCAATAGGTTACCCAGCCGGCTAAAAACTGGGCAGCAGGGCTGAGTCAGTATTCAAAACACCAGACTCCGACTCGATAAGTGTTTCAGGAAATCTTTTCACTCTTGTTATAGTATCACATGGGATCTTGAAATTGTGTTGGATTACAGTAAGAAATTAGGACCAAACAAACTTAGTACTTAGTACAGTCCTTGTGCTGCTGCTGCTTGCTGTGGTGCGACTGGAGGATTGGGGAATGCTGATCATGGTTATGGAATCTGTGGCTTAAATACACATGCACTATGTAAGCCAGCAGGGAACAAGGAGAGCTCGTGGTCCAATGAGAGAGCCGAGAGGTGTCCATGTCAGGTCTCTGCAGTAGGTTGAGAGAAGCACCTGCTGGTAAGAGTGTGAGGACACAACTGTGGACCTGATATGCCCCAACATGGGAAGTATACTGAACTTCAGGTTGCAGGGTCATGCTGCTACAGGCACTCCCTCTCCAGAGAGTGAACAAAGTGAGCGAGCCAAATATCAAAATGTGTCACTCTGTGGATCACCAGTGTAGATGGGCATACATCTACAATTTGGACTGGTGTTTTAACCTTTGGGGGAGTGTTTATTATGGGTGTGATTACTGGTATGGCTGGGTGCTGTAGTTGAAGTGGAGATCAACGGGATCAGAGAATGTTGATCTCAGTTTGTTCATTTGAGATTTGTGAAGATCTGGCTTCGCCCAGGCCTTCATCCATATGGCCTGGCCTGTGTCAGCTATTTGTGGCTGTCTCATTTTGTTCTCTGTTCTTTGTTCTTTTGTTCTCTTACCGTGGTGGCGGGATTGCCAGCAGGTGCTCCTGCTGCAATGATGTAAGTAATCTCTTTACCAGTCTCGCAGCTATTGTGGGCGGACCCTGTCTCAGAAATTGTGTGTGCTCACAATTCTGTAAATAATGTACCAACATGATGTTCAGCTTGCCACAGTACATGCAAGACCTGTCTGCATAGTCAATTGTCACTATGATCTGCCATGCGCAATAGTAACCTAGTCTGATTCTGTGAAGAATGACATCTTGCTAGTCAATGGAAGTCCAGGAACTCGTTTGTATCGGTGTGAATCTATCATTCTTCTATTTCCCTCACTTTAGACCTAGATTCATTGGAACCATTCTTAACATTTTTATTAGATGAACACCTAGTCGATTCCTGTTTTCTGTTGCCTCTCTCTCTCTCTCTCTCTCTCTCTCTCTCTCTCTCACTCTCTCTCTCTCCCCCTCTCTCTCTCTCTCTCTATATGTATATGTATATGTATATGTATATGTATATGTATAGTATATAATATATATATATAGATATAGATATAAGATGAGAGTGATATATAGATGAATATATAGAATATA
>NC_051388.1:6850845-6854121 GCF_015228065.2 Penaeus monodon
TCCAGGTGAGAGAGTATATTGTACAAGCCCCATAATACCCCTCCCCCCCCCCTCAAAAAAAAAAAAAAAAAGTTTTGGGGGAAAATGTAATTGCAACTTAATTGGCAATGAATGGGGACAAATGTATATGCAGTATAATTATTGGCAGTGTAATTGAATTGGGTGAATTCCAAAACCTCTAGATTATACTTGCAATGATCGGAAAACCCTAGACAAAGCTGTGCTATGGTATTGTGGAAAAATGCTGGAGTACCAATACAGGTCAAGGATTTTACTCCAAACTCCTCCTTGGTGACAAAAAAGATAGCACTGCTAGAGTGATTTTGAACTTGAATATGCAAAAGCTGAACATTCGAAATAGTGCAATGAATTAATTAAGATTGTCAGACTATTGCAAACCAACTTATACTTGTTTCCAGATTCATGAAAGCAGTGTTTTAGGAGGTCTTTTCACTTTCGTTATGGTATCACATGAGATCCTGAAATTGCGTTTGATTATAGTAAGAAATTAGGACCAAAAAAACATCTTACCAAGTTACTTGTCTACTTGTCTCCATTATTCCTGATACTGCACTTAGTGTGACTACACTTCTGACTTATTGACATGTGCTGTCACTAAGAGCAACATCTTTGGGGAATGGTGAGGCACAGGAAAGGGTATCTGGGATTGACAGTTCCTTTCCTTTACACCATGTAAGTGAATACGTTACCTATCCTCTCCTTTAGGCATTGGTGTCGGGGGTTATTAGTGGCATCTAATGTGTATGAGTTAGTGGTGAGGCACAGGAAAGGGTATCTGAGATCGACAGTTCCTTTCCTTTACACCATGTAAGTGAAAACGTTACCTATCCTCTCCTTTAGGCGTTGGTGTCGGGGGTTATTAGTAGCATCTAGTGTGTATGAGTTAGTTATGGGCAACCAAGGTCTGTGGTCTGTCATCAGGGTGAAGTGGATAAACCAAGCCCATATTACTACCACTAGTTCCAACTCAATTGTGGCATATCTCATCTCTATATCTGCGAGAAACCAGGAACCATACTGCACTAATCGCCATTATTCAGGCTTATGTTCTTGCAACAGAGCACACCATACACACATCCATCTGAAGTATGGTGGTCTTAAACACTGGATGGAAACAAGGCTTTCTTCACATGGCTGAATGCCTGGTGTCTATATGAAGGCATGCTTGGGACTCATTAGGGGGCATAGAACATCTGCAGATTCGGCAATTGCAGGAGTGTATATGGCCATTTGGTTCACCAAGCCCATAAAAGATTGGAGATCTGTCAGGTTAGTTGGCTTTGGGAATTCAGTAATGGTATGGACCTTCTCTTCATCAGCTATGATTCCATTCCCTGATAGTATGAATGGAATGGAATGGCACTTCTGGGGCTGCAATTCAAACTTTCCAGTGTTCATGGTAATGCCCTGTACACAGCATCTCATAAGAACTTTCTGCACTCACTTTAAGTGGGATGCATAGTCTTCATCCAATAGAACAGTGTAAGTTACCTTAAGGGGCGATGAAGGTTATTAAATGTTGGTCTTGTTCATGTAAAGGTTTCTGCCATTACCTGTATAAGGCATCCAAGGTAGAAAATATGCCTTTGGATGTCAGTGATGGATAGGCTGGATGAGCACTTGGCTGTTGAGTTTGCAGCACTTATCCTGACACCACCTTTAGGCTTAGCTACAGCCACTAAGGGGTGACACCATTGTAACGGTTCATCACATGCAGGAGTAATGATACCCTGAGCCACCATGGAGTCCAATTCTTTCTTTACATCATCCTGCCAGGCAAGGAGAATGACTCAAGGCATGTGCACGGCAAACGGTTTGGCATTTTCCTTTGTTCCCTGGTGGAAATCTTCCTTTGTAATTAGAACATCTGAAAATTCTTGCAGAAAATCTTCATAGCCTCATCAGGTGATGCAAAGAGTGGAGGAGGTCGTGGTAAATGTGAAGGGAACCGTTGTGAAGGAATAAGTAGGTCTGGTTGGCAGCATCTGGCCTCCTGAAGTGGCACTGAATGGTGACATTGGAAAGTTGTAGCAATCCTCGCTGCCTGTTTCCCACGTCATCATCTTTTGCAGGCATGGACCTGGATGATTTGGATTTGTTGTGGGTAACCCCTGGGGATAATTTGAAGCTGCTGTGTATGGTGACTACCATGTGTCGTGTTGACATATAATGATACAAAGACAGTACAGTTCATGTGTGATCCATCAAGATCATTCAGTGTCCAGGTCGTCTGCGGTTAGTCCTAGAGACTAGGAGGTCAACACCCATCACTGTCGTGTCTGATCTCGTGTCAGGTATGCAGTCCACATATGCTGAAGATTCTCCTGACTGCACTAACAATCTAATTGTCGGAGATGCAGGGCCTACGCAGGATTCTGTTTCAACTGTGCAGACCTTGGCTATGCTGTATGAAACTTGGGAAATCGAAAAAACATTCACTCGTAATAGCAGTGTTTTCTTCTTTGTGGACGGACAAAGTGACCTACATTGCACATAAAAATCTGCACTGTCTGCACTGGGATAAGGCGAGATGTCTTAAAGCCTCGTTCTTTTGGTCTTGTACTAAGTCATGGATTCACTGGAGATCATCCATTAGAGGCAGATCTGAAGTTGGAGACATGCCTAAATTGTGCTCAAGTGTTCATGTCAGCAGATAAGCAACAGTGCTAATTGCTTATGCTAATGCAGGCCATGCAGGTCAATCATAATAGCATCCTAGTGCTGTCTCCATTCTTTGTATGACCACAACATAACATCTTTGGCAAGGGGTGGGGGAAGTTGGTTGGAGTACTTGAAGTAGCCGAAGCTGGTAGGACCATGGCGACAGCAGGCTGTGGTCCTTCATCCTGCAGGAGAGTCGGAGATGTGGTGAGGGCAGCAAACAGCTGTAAGAATCATTGTTCCTCAGTCTTCTTACTCTGCTCGTCATCCTCCCTTCTTCGTCTGTCTTCCTCTTGTCGTTGGCGTTCTTCCTCTATTCTACATCTGGCTTCTGTCTTGTCTATGTCTGGTTTCCTCTTGTCATTCCTCATCCTCTTGTTGACATTGTCTATACAACTGTTACCTCTCTTCTGCCTCTTGCCGCCATATTTCCTTCATTTGCAACGGTATTTTCATGGATGTATTAGCTGGCTGTGATTCTGAGAGCGACGAAGGAGATGGCGTGACTTCCTCTTGTGTAGCCTCTTTCCATCTGTGTGTGCAGCGACATGCCAGCGCCAGGGGGTAATATGCTAATGCTAAATCGGGGCTTGC
>NC_051388.1:6854221-6861721 GCF_015228065.2 Penaeus monodon
AAAATAACAACAACAACAACAACAAAAAACAACAACAAAAAAAATAATAATAATAATAATAATAACAACAATGATCATAATGATAATAACAATAATAAAAAGAACAGATGAAACATGCAAACAACAACAACAACAAAAAACAAAAAATAACAACAATACAGATAATAACAATAATGACAGAAATTACAATAACAAGCAAAACTAAGTAAAATGAAATTATTACAATAAAAACATGAATAACAATGATCACCATTACACCAGAAATAAAAGTCACAGTAAAATCATAAACAAATGCAAAAATACAAAATACAAAATATCAACAGCCATAAATAAAAAAAATATATATTATAATGATTATGATTATATATATATAACAAATGTGAATAATAATAGAAAAATAATAATGATAATATTTTTTTTTTGGCGAGAAGTAATAATGGGTGCCTGGGTAACGATTATAAAAACGGCGAAAATAACAACGATAATATTGATGAAATTACTAATGATAATGATAACGATGATGATTATAAGAAGTGTAATGATAATGATAACGATGATGATTATAAGAAGTGTAATGATAATGATAATTAAATTCATCGTAATATTCTTGTCTCATTCTTTTCTCTCATTTTTTCTTCTTCTTTCGTCCTCTGTTTCCGTCTTCCTCTCCCTCTTCCACTTCCCTACTCCCCCCTTTTTTTGTTCTCCATCCTCCTCTCTCTTATCTCCCCCCCCCTCTCTCTCTCTCTCTTTCCCTATTTCCTTTCACTTATTTTCTCTTCCAAATCTCAAATCTCTTCTTCATCTCCACATCTCCCCCACAAACTCCCACACTTCACCCTCACATTTCCCTCACAAACTCCCACACTTCACCCCCACATTTCCCCCACAAACTCCCACACTTCACCCCCTCATCTCCTTCACGAACTCCCACACTTCACCCCCACATCTTCACGAACTCCCACACTTCCCCCCCACACCTGCACTAGACCAACACACGTGTTAAAGTCACGAAACATGCACGGGAGGGCGGAGACGAAGGGAGGAGGGGGGGAGGGGGAGAAGTCATGGAAGGGGGGAGGAGGAGGGGGAGAGATCATGGGAGGGGGGTAAGGGGGGGGGATCAAAAGGACCGACTGTGCGTGCCTATTTTATAGATATTGTTTTATATGCTTTCTCTCTCTCTCTCTCTCTCTCTCTCTCTCTCTCTCTCTCTCTCTCTCTCTCTCTCTCTCTCTCTCTCTCTCTCTCTCTCTCTTTTTTTTTTATTTTGTCTTTCAGTATCACTTGTTATTTTTTCTTTTTTCCTTCGCGGCTTCATTTCATCATTCTTTTTATTTTCTTCGGTAGATTATTTTTGTGCTCGTTTCCCAACAACTGCTTGATTTGTTTTGTCGATTTTTATTTTACGCTCGTTTTTTAATACTTTTCTCATCCTTGTTTTCCTTTTACTTACTTCTTTTTTTCTTACGTTCTTCTCTCTGTTTTTTTTCTCTTTCTCTCTCTCTCTCTCTCTCTCTCTCTCTCTCTCTCTCTCTCTCTCTCTCTCTCTCTCTCCTCTCCCTTTTTCTCTCTCTCTTTCTCTCTCTCTCCTCCCCCGCCGCTCGCTCGCTCTTTTCTCTCTCTCTTCTCTCTCATCCCTCCCAATCTCTTTTCTCCCTATTCTTTCTTATTTCCCTCTCCATTTTTTTTCTTCTTCCCTTCCTTCTTTCTCTTCTCCTCTTTTCCCTCTCTCACTCTCTTCTTTCTCTCTTCTCTACCTTTCTCTTCCTCCCTCCCCTCCCCCCCCCCTTCTCCCCTTTCCCTCTTACCCCCCCCCCCCCTTAAAGAAACACCAAAGGGCACCGCTTCTCTCAACACAAAGGAAAAGATAGAAGGTTCAATAAACATTTCCTCTTTTTTCTCTTCTCCCCGCCCCTCTTTCTCTCTCTCTCTCTCTCTTCTCTCTCTCTCTCTCTCTCTCTCTCTCTCTCTCTCTCTCTCTCACTCTCACTCTCTCTCTCCCCTCTCTCTCTCTCTCTCTCTCTCTCTCTCTCCCCTCTCTCTCTCTCTCCCCCTCCTCATTCTCCCTCTTTCCTCCCTCCCTCCCTCCCTCTTCCTCCTCCCTTTCTCCCTCCTCCCTCCTTCCCTTTCTCCCTCCCTCCCTCCCTCCCTCCCTCCCCCCCTCACCCCCCCCCTTCCTTCTTGGCAATCACAAAAGAACCAGAGGTACAAACAATGACAAAAACAAGTGAACAAAGTGAACACTGACTGAGAGGCGGCGACCACACAAGGCGATGCAGAGAGGGAGATAATGATACAGGTAATTTATTCGCATTTTGTATAAATATATTCGCAAAAATATTCACATGCGGGAATACAAATGAGTATGAGGGAGGGAGGGAGGGAGGGAGGGAGGGAGGGAGAGAGTGTGTGAGGGAGTGAGACAGTGAGAGTGAGAGAGAGAGAGAGAGAGGGGGGGAGAGAGAGAGAGGGGGGGAGAGAGAGAGAGAGAGAGAGAGAGAGAGAGAGAGAGAGAGAGAGAGAGAGAGAGAGAGAGAGAGAGAGGAAAGAGAAAAAGAGAGACAACATAAAAAATAAAGACTTTATTCATCCATTCCGGTATATCTTTTCATTTTCATTTACTTTCTTATTATCTTATCATCTAATAATTTATGCACAGATGTACGCACCGACATGTACATTTTAACTATGTGGAAAATGGCGATATCATTAATCTTATCAATATACTTCTAATTATCCTGATAACTGAATCGCCACCATTACGTTGAACATGTTGCGTGTGGGTGCGTGTGTGTGCGTGTCATGTGTGTGTGTGTGTGTGTGTGTCTGTGTGTGCGTGTGCGTGTGCGTGTGTGTCTGTGTGTGCGTGTGCGTGTGCGTGTGCGTGTGCGTGTGCGTGTGCGTATGCGTGTGTGTGAGTGTGAGTGCGAGTGTGAGTGAGTATGTGTGTGCATGTGAGTGTGAGTGAGTATGTGTGTGCATGTGTGTGTGAGTGTCTGCTAATACATATGCGTGCAACGAATAGGAAGAAGAAGAAAAAGAAGATGAAGGGGGAGGAGAAGAAGAACAACAAGATGGATAAAGAAACCCGAGACCAACAAACCCAGACGACAAAAAACCGCTGATTCATAAGAAAACATTAACACACCAATAAGTAAAATAGAAATAGAAAAGACACTTTGCAAGGAAAAATACTGCAAAGCAACATCCAAGACAAGTGTTTGTCCGGACGTTCAATTGTATATATTATGATGGCGGTGGAAGAAAGGGAGAGTGAGAGGAAGAGAGATAAAGAGAGAAAGAGGGAGAGAGATAGGAAGAGGGAGAGAGAGAGAGAGAGAGAGAAAGAGAGAGAGAGAGAGAGAGAGAGAGAGAGAGAGAGAGAGAAAATGAGAAAGAGAATAAGAGGGAGAGGGAGAGGTTGGTCATGACGACACTCCCCCCCCCCTCCCCCCGAAGGAGTAGTAGCATACAATATCTGCATCAAAAGATTTTTTTTGGGGGGAGTGATTTAAACTCTGTCTCTTTCTCACCAGTTTTCCATTATTCACCTTATTCTTATCCTTCAATCTCTCTCTCCCTCTCCATCTCCTTATACTTCAATATCCCTCTCTCTCTCGCTCTTTCTTTTTCTCCCTCACCCACTCTCTCTTGCCTCTTCTTCTCCCTCTCTCCTCTGTCTTTCCAACTGCCCCTCCATCTCGCTTCAAACCAACCTTCCTCACCTCTCTCTTCTCTCTCGCCTCTTCACATCTCTCCCCTCTCCCCCATCTCCCGGCAACCCCCATCTACTCTCCCCTCTCCTCCTCTCCCTCTCTCCCTCACCCTCACTTTCTCTCCCCTCTACCTCTCTTCTCTCTCTCTCCCCTCTTCCCTCTTCCATCTCTCTCTCTCTCCCTCTCTCCCTCACCCTCCTTCTCTCCCTCACTTTCTCTCCCCTCTCCCTCTCCTCTCTCCCTTCTTCCCTCTATCCCTCACTTTCTCTCCCCTCTCCCTCTCTCCCCCTCTCTTCTCACGTCACGTCCACAGACTCAACCCCATTACAACTACACCAGCAATTTGCTACAGCACAGCTGTGAAAACCGCCGATCTGCATAAATGTGACAGAATGAATAACGAGATAACAAACAGACGTCGGTAACAAATAGCAGTAATGAAAGATAAATGAAGTAAATGAAATAAAAACAGTAACAATCCGCTTTGTAGAGACAGAATACGTTGACATGTTCACGTAAGACGGTCATAAGGTAGGTGTACACGGGATCTACAAGAACAGGTGAAAAAAGAAGTGTGACAGACAGACAAGGAGGAAGGAAGAAGGAGGATGAATGAAGAGAGGGATGAAATAATGGAAGAAATATAGCTTATAGGAAGTTTGAAGACATACATGAACCTACATACACACGTATTGGCGCAGATGCATACACACAAACACACACACATACATACACACACACACACATACAAATAGATAGATAGATAGATAGATAGATAGATAGATAGATAGATAGATAGATAGATAGATAGATAGATATATAGAGAGAGAGAGAGAGAGAGAGATGAGAGAGAGAGAGAGAGAGAGAGAGAGAGAGAGAGAGAAGAGAGAGAGAGAGAGAGAGAGAGAGAGAGACGAGAGAGGAGAGAGAGAGGAGAGAGAGAGAGAGAGAGAGAGAGAGAGAGAGAGAGAGGAGAGAGAGAGAGAGAGAGAGACAGGACAGACAGATAGAGAGGCAGAGAGAGAGGGACAGAGACCCCTGATGATTACCAGACTGAGACTATGTAGTATAATGACTCTTAAATACTTTTTTCTTTGCGTTCTGTACCTCATTCCCCTTTTTCCTTCTTTGTATCCTTCTTCTTTCACTCTTGGGCACACGACATATATCGAGGACAGTAAACTCGAAACTTTTCTCAGTGACACACATAGATAGGTTTTTCTGTGGCAACTCTTTTCTTTACCCGTGAACGAAAGGGAGATTGAGAGAGAGAGAGAGAGAGAGAGAGAGAGAGAGAGAGAGAGAGAGAGAGAGAGAGAAAGATAGAGATAAAGGAGAGAGAGAGAGAGAAAGAGAGAGAGAGAAAGAGAGAGAGAGAGAAAGGCTTATCTAAGGCTCGGATGGCGGTAAGTAATTTTCCAGCCACCGCAAATCATTTCCAATCATACGTGTTTCTCCAGTCACAGCAATTATATCTCCAGTGACAGCAAGCATTTCTCCAGACGCTGTAAATATATCTATTTCTCCAGTCACAGCAAGCAACGCTCCTGTCGCAGCAAGCAATTCTCCACGACAAGACATTCCGCTAAGAACATAAACAGGAAGAATAACAAAAGTGAACGAAGAATAATAAGAGACGCAGACATGATAATGGGGAGGAACTTAGAGGAATACGCGCGTGGTTACTGGTTTTGCTTCTCCCATAATTAATGGTTATTACTGATTAATTACAAAGTGCTTGGACCGCTTTGCAAGCTAATCGCAGCTCTGTTTAACCATAGTATAAAGGTTAATTAAGTAATCCTGATAGAAGAGATTAAAACAAGAAAACAAAAATATGCAAGATGTATCGTCGTAAAAACTTATTCGGGAAGTCATATTTGTGAAAGTAAAGAAAGAGAAAGAGATAGATAAAACCCAAAACTAAGAAAAAAAAATGTATATGCCTTGATAATGATTCCCGAACCGACTCGTTTTCCCTCCCAATTCGACACGGTTCCGAATCAGACCCGAATCCTCGATCATACCGGACTTCTATGCCGAATGCCCCGACTCACCAGCTTCGATCCCGACCCGATCCGAGCCGACCCGATCCGACTTCACCAAATCTGTTCTTTAACCCAATCCCCAATCTCCCCCACCCCGACACCCAACCCCGAATCCCCAATCCCCCCCACCACCCCCACCCAACCCCGCCTCCCCAATCCCCTCACCCCGACTTACCATCTCGTAGACGGACTTGCACTTCCGTGGCACCGACGGCACCACCTCGGGCTTGACGTACCCGACCCATCCGTACGGGTAGTTCTCGCCATCGAGGGGCATGTCATCACACAGCGCCGTCGGATGCATCTGCGGGAGAGAGAGGGGGAGGTGTGAGAGAAGCGGATAAAGATGGGAGATGGGGAGGAGAAAGAGAACGTGATAAGCGGATGAAGATGGGAGATGGGGAGGAGAAAGAGAAAGTGGAGAGGGGAAAGGTGAAGAAGGGAGAACGCGAGAGGACGAGAAAAATGGATAAAGAGAAGAGGGGAAAAAGGGAGAGCGAGGGGGAAGGTGTGAGATAAGCGGATAAAGATGGGATGTGGTGAGGAGAAAGAGAAAGTGAAGAGGGGAAAGGTGAAGAAGGGACAACGCGAGAGACCGAAAGGAGAGCGAGAGGACGAGATAAACGGATAAAAAGAGGTGAAGAGGGGAGAAAGAGAGAGACGAGAGGGGAAAAGAGGGATGCATCTGTGGGAAAGCGAAAGGAGGATGTGAGATAAATGGATAAAGAATGGGGAAAGGGAGAGGCGAAGAGGAGGAAAAAGGGAGAGGCGAAGAGGGGAAAAGAAGGGAGAGCGAGAGGAAGATGTGAGGTAAACGGATAAAGAAGGGAGAAAGAGAGAGGTGAATAGGGGAAAGACGAGAGGGGAAAAAGAGAGAAATGAGGAGAAGAAATGGTGGAGAGAAAGGGAGAGAAAGAGAAGATATGGAATAAGAAATATGAAATAAAGAGAGGAAGAAGGATAATGTAGAAAGAGAAAAGAGAAAAGTGAAAAGTGAGAAAGAGAGAATTAGAGAGAAGGAAATAGAAGAAATAGATAACAGAGAAAGAGGAAAAGGAGGCGAGTTAAAAATAAAAGGAAGAGAAAGGTTACGAGAGAGAGAGAGAGAGAGAGAGAGAGAGAGAGAGAGAGAGAGAGAGAGAGAGAGAGAGAGAGAGAGAGAGAGAGAGAGAGAGAGAGAGAGAGAGAGAGAGGGGGGGGTTAGAAAGTAGAGAAAAGAAAAAAGGAAACGAAAAATACAAAAACGACAAAAGAAAAAAAAGATAATAATAACAATAACAACAACAACAACAACAACAACAACAATAATAATAATAATAATAATGATAATAATAATAATAATAGTAATAGCAACAAAAAATGACAACAACAACAACAGCAATAATAGTAATAATAATGATAATAATAGTAATAATAATAACAATAATAATGATAATCGTAATAATGATGATGATGATGATGATGATGATGATGATGATGATGATGATGATGATGATGATGATGATGATGATGATGATGATGATGATGATGATGATGATGATGATGATGATGATAATAAAATAACAATAATGAAAGTCATTGATTTTGACAAAAATAAAGACGACGATGAGGATCATAATCATTATGATAGTATTGACAGCAATTGAAAAATGATAAGAAATATGAACAAGAACAAGAACAAAAACACGAACAACAACAACAATAATGATAATAATAATAATAATAATAACAGT
>NC_051388.1:6871721-6879221 GCF_015228065.2 Penaeus monodon
TTCATGCAAGCCTGTTTACCTTCCCCGCTTGAATTGTTTGCTTTGATATGACCTGATCAAGGCGCTATGAACACTCTATTGCTCCTGCTGCTTTTTCCTTTCTTTTTTTTTTTCTCTCTTTCTTTCATTCTTTCTACCTATGCTTTTACTTCTTTATCTCTTCTTTTGTTTCTTTTTCTTTCCTTCTTATTTCTTTATTCTTCCCTTTTCCCTTGTGTGTGTGTGTGTGTGTGTGTGTGTGTGTGTGTGTGTGTGTGTGTGGGGGTGTGGGTGTCTGTGTGTGTGTGTGTGTGGTGTGTGTGTGTGTTTGTGGGTTTTGGTGGGTGTGTCGTGTGTGCTGTGTGTGTTGATTGTGTGTGTGTTATGTGTGTGGTGTGTGTGTTTTTGTGTGTGTGTGTGTGTCGTGTGTGTGTGCTTGAATGTCTGTCTGTCTATCTGTCTATCTGTCTATCTGTCTGTCTGTCTGTCTGTCTGTCTGTCTGTCTATCTGTCTGTCTGTCTGTCTAATCTGTCTGTCTGTCCTGTCTCCCCCTGTTCTATGTCTGTCTATACAGCTGTCTGTCCTGTTCTGTCTGTCTGTCTGTCGTCTGTCTATCTGTCCTGTATGGTCTGTTATCATGTCTGTCATGTCTTGTCTTGTTCGTCTGTCTATCTGTCTCTGGTCGTCTCCTGTCCCTGTCTGTCTGTATGTCTGTCTGTCTGATCCTGTTTTCTTCTGTTCTGTTTCTGGTCTGCCTTCCTTCTTGCCTTCCTGCCTGCATTTTATCAAAAAGACAGATAATAGCAAGAAGCAAGATTCGAAAGGGAAGTATAAGAAAAAGTAAGCAATTAGGTATGAGCAATTAGGTATGAACGGGAAGCAATTAAATCAGAGAAAAAATAAAGAGAAAAAAACGACGGAGAAGAAGGACGCTTGAGGCTCAACCAAGGGGAGAGGAGGAGGGAGGGGAGGGCTGAGGGCCTGTTTGTCGATGGGGAGGGAGGGAGGGAAGGGACGGGAGGAGGGAGGGGAGGAGACATGAGGGGAGGGAGGGAGGGAGGGAATGAAGGGTAAAGGAGGGAGGGAGGGAGCGGGAGGAGAAAGGGAGGGAGGGGAGGGAAAGAAAAAGGAGAGGAGGGAGGGAATGACGGGGGAATGAGGGAAAGGGGGGAGGAGGGGAAAGAGAGAGATGAGAGATGAAAGAGAGGAGAGAGAGTGAGTGAGAGAAGGGACGGAGGGAGAGAGGAGGGAATTGAGGGAAGAGGGAGGGAGGAAGGTTAGAGATAGAGTAGAGAAGAAAGTTAGAGTAGTAGAGTTTTAGATTAGAGAAGAAGGAAGGAGGGAGGGAAACAAATGAGGGAGGGAAGGGAGGGAAAGCAGAACAGAAGGAAAGAGAATTATTTTATTTAAAGGCTAAGGAGGTGATGAAGGAGGGAAGGGGAGGATTTTACGCAGTGGGGGGGAGATGCTGGGCTTTATGGGCGCCAGGAAGAGTGAGGCGTGGGGGAGATTGGGAGGTATGTGAGGAGTATGAGGAGGGATTGAGTTAGTGAGGGAGGGAGTGAGTGAGGACTCAGAGGAGGGATGCGGAGGAGAGGTGACGGAGAAGAGCAGAAAGAGGAAAGATAGGAAAGATGGGAGAAGAAGAAGAAGAAAGATAGAAAGAAAGAAAGAAAGAAAGGGGGAATGAGGAAGAGGTGGTGAGAAAGGGATACGAGGTGGTGGGAGAAAGAAAGAGAAAGCTGAGAAAGGAAGAAAAGAAAGAGGAGAAATATGCTGATAATCAGAAGAAAGAGGGAAAGATCATGATTAAGAGTAGAGAGGAGGAAAAAAAAAAAAAAGAGAGATAGGAGGAAGGAGAGAAGGAGGGAAAGCAGGGGAAAGAAGACTAAGAAAGAAAGAGAAAAGAGTGCGAGGCAGGGTAAGGGAGTGAATAGGGAAAGCAGGGGAAAAGTGTGGGGTGGTGGAGGGAAAAAAAAAAAAAAAAAAAAAAAAAAAAAAAAGGAATAAAAGAAGGAGGGTGAGGGAAGAAGAGAAAAAGGAGTAAGAGAGAAGGGAAAAGATGGGAAGGAAAAAAAGGAATAAGGAGGAAAAGCAGGGGGAACGGCGGGAAGAAAGAGAGAGGGAGAGGGGATAAAAGAGATAAAGGAAAGAGAAGAAGGATGATGGGGAAAGGATGAGGAGAAAGGAGGGGAAGAGGGGGGGTGGGCGCCGACAAGAGGGGGGGGAGAGAGGAAAGGAATGAGGGGACAGTCAAGGGGGGAGGGAAAAGGGGATAGCTAGCGTGGTTTTCCTTGATTATACGCAACAGAGGACACAGGAAGTGATCGCTCTCTGTCAGCTTGTCTTTTTATCTCTCTCTTCTCTCTCTCTCTCTATCTCTCTCTCGAGTCGCTCTCTAGCTTCTCTCTCTAGCGTTTTCTGTTCTCTTGTGATCCTCTTATATACCGTCCTGTCTCTCGCTGCTTACTCTCGCGCGCAGAGCTCGAGCGCTCTCCTTCCCGCCCTCTCATACTCTCGACTCGCCTGATCTCTCTATCTCTCTCGTCTCTCGCTATGCTCTTGTCTAATCTCTCTACCGCTCTCGCGATGCTATCTCGCAGAATTCTCTCGAATGCTCGTACGTCTCGCTCTCGCTTCTCTCGCGCGTCAAGTCGTCTCGTAGCCATGGAGCAGGCTCTATCATTCGCCGTTCTGACTATATTCTTGCTACAATTCAAGTGTACCTTTTGCCTTCTTATCATTCTCGCGCTGCCGTTTACTCCATTTCCTTCATCTCCTCCTCCCCCTCCTCCTCATTCTCCCTCCTCCTCATTCTCCCTCCTCTCTGTCTGTCTGTACCTCAGCTTCTTTTCAATCAATCATTCTTGAATCGGACAAACATCTTTCAAGTGGGAATATCAGTCTGCTAATATTTTGATACTCACTTCCTTGATCACACACACACACACACACATACACACACATACACACACATACACACACATACATACACACACATACATACATACACACACATACATACACACACATACACACACACATACATACACACACACACACACACACACATATGCACATGTACATATATACACGTACACACGCACTCACACATACGCAGGGGGCCGCCGCATACACGAGGTAACACTAAAAATAAATTCCTCCCTCACCCTGTCCCCTCTCCCCCCCCCCCCTTCCCACTCCCCTTCTGAAGACGAAGAGGTTTACATGCTTCCGTCTGTATACGCGTGTGTGTCTGTGTAATGTATGTTTGTGAAGGATGTGTGTATGTGTATGTATAAATGCATGTATAAATACATACAAACTTTACACGCACACACGCACACACACACACGCACGCACACACACACACACATTCACGCACACACACACACGCACACACACACACACACACACACACGCACACATATGCACATGTACATATATACACGTACAAATACACACTCACACACACACACACACACACACACAAAACGCGCGCGCACATTGCACGCACGCACAAGCACACACACACACACACACACACACCACAGTATAGATATAGAGCTAATAGTATATATATATTGATATAAGAGAGAAGATAGACATATATATATATATATAATATATATAATAGATATAATATATATATATATTATATTTATATATATATATATATAGATATGTACTATATAGTATATATAAGATATATAGAATATTATATATATATATATATATATATATATATATTATAAGATATATATATATATTAGGATATTATAGATATATACATATATATAGATGATAATAAAGATATATATATCTATAGATATATAGATATATATATATATATATATATATATTATATATTATATATATATATTATAGTTGGTGTGTTAGGATGATATGTGTTTGTAAAACAGTAAGCATGCAACACCAAATCCACACACACGCAAACCCAAACATACACCTCAATGTACACCTGT
The DNA here is from genome assembly GCF_015228065.2 of Penaeus monodon. Classification (NCBI taxonomy): domain Eukaryota; kingdom Metazoa; phylum Arthropoda; class Malacostraca; order Decapoda; family Penaeidae; genus Penaeus; species Penaeus monodon. Next base: position 6,875,688 of record NC_051388.1, read on the forward strand.
AATAAATTCAGAACTAATATCTACATTGATCATAGTAAGGGGGGGGGGGGTGAGGGAGGGGGAGGAGGGGAGGAGGGAAGCAAAAAGAGGTGAGGAGGGGAGGGGAGGAGGGGAGGATAGGGGAGGGGGAAAGGAGGGAGGAAGGGAGGAGGGAAGGAGGGGTAGGATGGGAAGGGGAGGAGGGGAGGAGGGAAGGGGAGGAGGGGAGGAGGGAAGGGGAGGAGGGAAAAGGGGAGGATAGGAGGGGAGGATTTTTTCTTTTTTTTTTTGGGGAGGAGGGGAGGAGGCAAGGAAGGAGTGGGGGAGGCGGGGAAGGAGGACCCCCCCACCCCACCCAAAGGGGAGGAGGGGAGGAGGGGAGGAGGGGAGAGGAGAAGGGGAGGAGGGGAAGTAGGCGGATGGGGAGAGGAGATAAGAGGGGAGGACAGGGGAGGAGGGTAAAGGGGAGACGGGGATGAAGGGAAGGGGAGGGAGGGGAGGAAAGGGAGGGAGGAGGGGAGGAGAGGGGGGGGGGAGTGGGAGGGAAGGGGAGGGGAGGAGGGGAGTAAGCGAATGAGGGGAGGAAGGGAGAGAGGAGAGAAGGGGAGGAGGGCGTAAAAGGGATGATAGAGAGGAGAGAGGCAGGGAAAGGAAGGGAGAGGAGGGGAGTAGGGAGAGGAGAAGGGGAGGAAGGAGGAGGGGAGGAGGAGGCAGGAGGAGGGGGAGGGGAGGGTGGAGGGAGGAGGGGAGGAGGTACATAAGGGGGAGGAGGGGGAGGAGGAAGCGGAAGGAGGGGGTGAGGAGGGGAGGGAGAAGAGAGGAGGAAGGGGGAGGAGGGAGGAGGGGAGGAGGGGAGAGGAGAGAGGAGGAGCGGGGGGGAGGATGGGGGAGGAGGGGAGGAGGGAGAGGTAAGGAGGAAGAGGAGGAGAGGAGAAGGGGAGGAGGGGAGGAGGGGAGAGGAGAAGGGCGAAGAGAGGAGAGAAGGGGAGAGGAGGAGAAGGGGAGGAGGGGAGGACTGAGGAGGGGAAGGAGGGGGAGGAGGGGAGAGGGAGAGGAGACAGAAGAGAGATAGGAGGGAGGAGAGGGAGAGGGAGAGGAGACAAGAGAAGAAGAAGGGGAGGAGGGAAAGGAGGGGGAGAGGAGCAAACGGAGGATGAGCGGGAGAGGGAGTGAGGGAGAGAGAGGGGTAGAGAGAGATAGCGGGAGAGGAGATGGAGGAAAGAAGGAGAGGGGAGACTTGATGATGAGTGGGCGGAGAGGAGAACGTGGAAGGGGAGGAGGGAAGAGGGGGAGGAGGGGAGGAGGGAGATGTTGAGAGTGGGGGAGAGAGAGGAGGAAGGTAGAGAGGGAGAGGAGCGCAGGAGGGAAGAGGAAGTGAAAGAGAGAGGAGGGAAGGGTGGAAGGAGAGGAGAAGAGAAGAGTAAGGAGAGGAAGAGAAGGAGAAGGAAAGGGAGAGGAGAGGAAAGAAAAAAGGGTGACGGGAGGGAGGAGGGGGGGAAGAGGAGAGCAGAAGAGGGGGACGAGGAGAAAGGAGAGGAGGAGAAGGGGCAAGTGGAGAGGGAGAAGAGAAGGGGAGAAGGGGAGGAGGGAGAAAAAGAAGGAAGGGAGAAGGAGAGGAGAGGGGGAGGAGTGGGGAAAGGAGTAGGAGGGGAGGTGGAGGAGGGAGGAAAGGGGAGTGTGGAAGGATAGGAGGAGGGGAGGAGTATAGAGGAGGGTATAAGGGAAGGGCGAGGAGGGGAACGGGGAGAGGCGGGACGAGGAGGGAAAAGGGTGAGTATAGGCAAAGAAGGAGGGGAGGAGAGGAGGGAGGAGGGGGAACCGCGAGGGAACAAAGTGGAGAGCGAAGGGGGAGGAGGGGAGGGGAGGAGGAGGGGAGGGAGGAAATTAAGAGGAGGGGAAAGGAGGAGGGGGAAGGGGAGGAGGGGAAATGGAAGGGGGGGAGGGGAGAGGGGAGGGGGGAAGGGGCTGAGGAGGTTGAGGAAAGGGGAGGATGGGGAGGAGGGGATAACAAGGAAGGGGGGCAAAAGGGAAAGAAAGGAGAGGAGGAAGCAGGAACAGATGAATGGAGGCGGGTGAGCGGAGAGGAGAAATTGGAGAGGGAGAGGGAGAAAGGAGAAAGGAGGGAGAGAGACGAGAGGGAGGATGGAGGATAGAACAAGGGAGAGAAGCGGTAGGAGGGGAGAGGAAGATAGAGGACGGGTAAAGGGAAGGGCGAGGAGTAGGGGAGAGAAGAGGGGGTAGGAGGAAATGGGGAGGGAGGTGGGGGGAGGAGGGGGCAAAAAGAAGAAGGGGAGAGGGGGAGGGGGGGAATGAGGGGGAGGTCGGAGGTGGGGAGGAGGGAGAAGGGGAGGAAGGGGAGGAGGGAAGAGGGATTGTAGGGACAGGGGAGGAGGGGGAGGAGGGAAACGAAGAACAAGGGGGGGGAAAGGGGGGAGGCCGGGAAGGAGGGAAGGGGGGAGGATGGCGAGGAGGGAACTAAGGGAGAAAAAAGGGAGGAAAGGGGAGGAAGGGGAGGGAGGACGAGGGAGGCGGAGAGATAAGGGGGAGGCCACTGGGAGGGACGGAGGAGGGGAGGGAGGGGAGGAGGAGGGGTAGGAATGAAGAGGAGGGGGAGGAGCCGGGAGAGGGAGGAGAGGAGGAGGAGACTGAGAAGGGGAGGTGAGGAGGGGTGGAGGAGAGGGTAAGAGGAGGGGAGGAGGGTAGAAGAGATGTGTGTGGGAGAGGACGAAGGGGAGGATTGGATGGAAGGGGAGAGGAGGGGAGGACGGGGAGGGGAGGAGGGCTGGGGGGAGGAAAGGGGAGGAGCTAAGGAAAATGGAGGAGGAGGAGGGAAGGAAGAGAGAAAGAGAGGGGAGGAGGAGGGGAGGAGGAGGGAGGAGGGCCTTGGGGGAGGGAGGGAGGAGGGGAATGGGAGGATGGGGAGGTTCATGAAAAAGGGAGGAGGGGAGGAGTGGGGAGGAAGGGAGGGGGAGGAGGGGAGGAAAGGGAGGAGGAAGGGGAAGGAGGGGAGGACGGGGAGCGAGGCGCAGGGGAGGGAGGTAGGAGAAGGGGAGAGAAGGGAGAGGAGAGAGAGAGGAGACAGAGTGTAGGAGAAGAAGGGGAGGAGGGGAGAGCGAAGGGAGGAGGGCAGTCGATTCGGAGGAAGAAGTGGCGAGGGAGGAGGGGAGGAGGGGAGGTAGGATGAGAGGAGCAAGGGGAAGGAGGGGAGGAGGGGAGGAGGGCTGGACGGAAGGATTGAGGGGGAGGGAACTCCAGAGGGAAAGGGGAGAGGAGAAGGGGAGAGGGGGCGGGGTGGGGATGGAGGGAGAGGAGAGGGGAAGAGAGAAAAAAAAGGGAGAGGGAGGAAGAACAGAATAAGAGGATAAAGGAAGGGAGGGAGGAAAGGGAGGGGAAGGGAGAGGAGAAGAGCGGAGAAGGGGAGGAGGGGAGGAAGGGGAGGGGGAAGGGAGGATGGGGAGGAGAGCGGCAAGGGGGAAGAGGATGGAGGGGAGGCAGGAGGGAAGGAGGAGGAGGGAAGGGGAGGAGGGGAGAGGGCGAAGGGGAGGGGGAAAGAAG